>NW_026652277.1:14023235-14119242 GCF_009828535.3 Hylobates moloch
TTTTTTCTGAGGCACAGTCTCACTCTGTCACCCAGGCTGGAGTGCAGCTGGTGTGATCTAGGCTCGCTGCAACCTCCACCTCTCAGGTTCAAGTGATCCTCCTGTCTCAGCCTCCCGAGTAGTTGGGATTACAGGCGTGCGCCATCATACCTGGCTAGTCTTTGTATTTTTAGTAGAGATGGGGTTTCACCATGTTTGGCCAGGCCGGTCTCGAACTCCTGACCTCAGGTGATCCACCCACCTCGGCCTCCCAAAGTGCTGGGATTACAGACGTGAGCCACTGTGCTCGGCCTCTTCAACAATTTTAACGGGGAACTTCCCATGAGAACCTTCGGTCAAAAATCCCGTAATTGTCATACCTTGTCTCTATTTCTTTTTGATGAGATGAACCTACCCCACTGGGTTTCAGTGGACTTAGCAGATGTGGAAGTGCCCAAGAGTGAGGTCTATGCAGAAGAAGCAGGCAAGGCAAGCAGGGACTGTTCATCAGATGAGCAGCACATGACTTACAGATTCTCTGGGGGTCAACTCCCAGTGCTGTCTTAGGGAGAGTTAGGCGGTCCAGTCATGAGACTGATAAGGTACGGTGTGCTCGGTAGAAAATGGTTAGTAGAGGGAAAAAGAAAGAAGAGGTGAGGCATTTCAACTTTGAATGAAAAAAACAAGAAGAGCCAGCGAAGATTGCAAGTCACGATGCATGTGGTAAAACCATCTTGAAGATTGTGTATCATAAGCTGTTTTTAAATCATTACATGAAGAAACAAAAACCTCCAACAGACAACTCTAAACCTGTAACTTCAGCTCGTAACTCTGAAGACCTGCTCACATTACAACTTTAGGGCATTATTCTAAATTTACTTGGGAAAAGTCCATTTATTTCCCCCAGGTGGAGATTTTTAAACGTAAGGGAGCCATCTGGTGGCTTGAGTGTCTACTAATTAAAATCCTTCTTTTAGGCATAAGATTCCCACCCTGTGGGTACCATCACTGAAGCAAATGGCGTAAGATACACCAGAGTTGACAAGAAACTTTGTTATGCTGTATAAAAATCAAATACTGCAATTTCGACAAAATCAAGCCAAAATTCAAGGTGAGTGGTAATTCTGGTATTTTTTCTACCTGCTTAAAAGAAACCAAATAATGTCTGTGAATCATTAAAAGTTGTCTTTCGAACCCTATTTCAAGACTGCATGTTTTAACACGGGATAACCCAATCATTACAAAACCAGAAATCGAACCAAAAAACATGAGTCAACGGCTTGCTGAAATGACACACGGGTTTGACGAGCTTTGGGTCCTACTCTTAGTTTGTAAGGGGTCAGAAAAGAATGGTAGAAGAGAAGCTCCTGCTTGGAAAAAGAAAATTTCACCTCCTGAGCACTGTGAATAAAAATAATTTAGAATGAAATATACCCTTTCTTTCAGGTCTATAATGACACACTGCACTTGTTAATGATCTCAGTATAGTATCTATATCTTTCAATGCTGAAATTTCTTTCTTTGCATCTTTTTTTTTTTTTGACAGGGTCTCACTCTGTTGCCCAGGCTGGAGTGCAGTGATGCAATCGTGGCTCACTGTAGCCTCGAACTCCTGGGCTCAAGCAATCCTCCCATTTGAGCCTCCCAAGTAGCTGGGACTACAGGTGTGCACCACCACATCCAGCTTTTTTTTTTTTTTTTTTAATTTTTAGTAGAGACGAAGCCTCTCTATGTTATCCAGGCTGGTCTCGAACTCCTGGCCTTAAGCGATCCTCTCACCTCAGCCTCCCGAGTAGCTAAGACCACAGGCATGCACCAGTAAACCCGGCTAATTTTTTTTACTTTTGTAGAGATGGGGTCTATGTTGCCTGGGCTGGTCAAAATCTTTTTTCATGGAGAAAAATGTACATGTATTGTTCTCATCAGGAAGGAGAAAAGACCACTTCCAAACTTCAGATAGTTGCCTTGAGTAAGAGGTAGTTCTGCTAACAATAACTTCGCCAATCTTTCTTCCAATGTCTCCATTACTCCAAGCTGCCCGGCAGTGAATATATTACTGGGAATGGTGGTGATTATATTTTTATGAGGAATATCCAGTGGCTTTCATGAAAGCCTAATTATACTGATTTTACTGGCAACCATGAGGAATAAGCAGTTAAAGAGTTCCTCATTATTTCCTTTATAGTTCACTGTGAAAGCATAAATTGGCTATAAAAATGTACCAAAAAATTGGAGTAAATGTTGAAAATCAAAATGGAATTTTTTAAATTACTTACAAAACCAATACAAAGACTGCTTTTTAAAAAGATATTATGTCTGCTGAATAATACTTTAAACCAAATGTGACAAAAGACTATGAAACATACATTATCACTGGACTACTTCTCAAGTAATGGCATTCTGTTTTTAACATTGACCAATACATTTAAAATGAGAAAATATCACAGTATATCCTCAGTGAATACATATACCCTGATTTATCCGGGTAGAAGCATTGCTCACGGGAGCTGGTGTTGCCAATCCACTCTTTCCCTTGCTCCCCTCCTCGCTCTAATGAGAGAGTCCTGACAGCTGGGCCACGGTTGATGGTACCAGCCTGACCTCTACTCCCATCTTGAATTGCAGTGAACACCACGCTAAGTGTGCACACTGGGTCAAGATACCAGTTCAATTCCAGAAATATAGTTAAAAAAAATTCAGCCAATGTTCCAGACCCAACCTCTGCATGATGCCAAACTGTTAATTAAGTTGAATTGTTCCAATTCATATGATGCAGTCGCAGCCTTCATCTCGGGGGATGGAAATGGGGCAAAGAAGGTGCAGGGTGCTGGGTGTGCAAAACACTAGGTGTGACAAGTTCTCATGACGCAGCACATACTTATTGCTATGAACCAACATTCATTCTCAGAGCCCGTCTGTCTCCCATGCACCTCTCTGAGGCTTTTGAACAATTTGGCTCAACACATACAACACTAGACGGAACAGTAGGCAGGCCCAATGCAAATTCTTCTGGCAAAGTCAAGAAAGCTGGAGGGTCTGATGCAATGGTTCTCAAGCTGGGGTGATTCTGCCCCGCAGGGGACATACGACAATGTTTGGAGACCGGGGATGCTACTGGCATCTAGTGGGTGGAAGCCAGAGGTGCTGCTAAACATCCTACAATATACAAGATATCCTCTGCAGCGAAGAATTCTCCAGCCCCAAATGTCAACAGCGCCAAGGCTGAGAGTCCCTGGTCTAAGGGATTTCAAAAACACTTCAGAGAGATAAAGTGCGAGATGGTATCATAAAGGCACCAGGAAGGTGTCCCCTCATTCTCCCCCTTCCTAGAACTTGACGATAGATGCTTAGCACTGTGCCCGACACACAGCAAGCATTCAATAACTATTTACTGAATTTATTAAAATAAGCAAAATGGGCCGGGCACAGTGGCTCACACATGTAATCCTAGCACTTGTGGGAGGCTGGGGCGGGTGGATCACTTGAGGTTAGGAGTTTGAGACCAGCCTGGCCAACATGGTGAAACCCTGTCTCTACTAAAAATACAGAAATTAGCTAGGCGTCGTGGCGCTCACCTGTAATCCCAGTTACTTGGGAGGCTGAGGCTTGAACCCAGGAGGCAGAGGTTGCAATGAGCCGAGATTGCACCACTGCACTCAAGCCTGGGTGAGAGAGAGACTTCATCTAAAAAAAAAAAAAAAAAAAAAAAGCCAAATGCCATCCCACACTTCTCCCCCTGAGACTCCAGTATAATCTGATTGTGGTTATCAACTTCCCTAACTTTTGTATATTTAACTTTTGAAAACATAGCATACTATGTTATATCACATAACATAAAAGGTGACATCACGTTTTGTATGCAAAAGCTAGATTTTCCCACAAATAATTTGAGCCTTGTATTGTGCCAATCACTTCAAGCCAAAAGTTAAGTTTGCACAGAATCGCTGTATCCATCTACAGAGCAGTATTTGTTCAACTGTTTCTTGAATATTTGGGGCATTTTCCTATTATTTATTTTAAAAGAGGAAAATGATAAAATGCACCTGAAGCAGCTAGTGATAAGAAACGACGATATCGCAGTAGTCATGCATTTGAGAAGAGACAAAGACGGAATTGATCGCACAGAACAGAAGTGACCAACTGGATGCTCATTGGACTCTAGGTAGGCCAATGTTCAGATTTAGTTATAAAAGAATGAAAAGCAAAAAGCTATAGGCATGGGGAAATATATCATCAAGAACTGTGATGACTCATATGTGGTAGCTGAGAAAGTGGATCTCATGGAGGTAGAGAGTAGAATGATAGATACCAGAGGCCGGAAGGGTATGGGGGGCGTCTGAGGGGGGTTGGTGAGTGGATACAGACATACAGTTCGATAGAAGGAATAGTTCTAATGTTCCATAGCAGAGTAGGGGACTTTGGCTAACAATACTGCATTGTATATTCCAAAATAGCTAGAAGAGAGGAGTTGAGATGTTCCTAATATAGAAAAGACAAATATTTGAAGTAATGATACTTGATCATTATATATTCTATACGAGTAACAAAACATCACATATACACCCCATAAATAGGGACAAGCATTACGTATCAATAAAAAAACAGTAACTAAAAGACCAGGGATAATCAGACATTTTGTGTGTGTGTGTGTGTGTGTGTGTGTGTGTGTGTGTGTGTGTGTGTAATTTAATGTACCTATATTTATTTATTTATTTATTTATTTATTTTTTGAGATGGAGTCTTGCTCTGTTGCCCAGGCTGGAGTGCAGTGGTGTGATCTCGGCTCGTTGGAACCACCGCCTCCTGGATTAAAGCGATTCTCCTGCCTCAGCCTCCCGAGTAGATGGGATTACAGGCAACTGCCACCGAGCCCAGCTAATTTTTTGTATTTTTAGTGAGACAGGGTTTTGTCATGTTGGCAAGGCTGGTCTCTAACTCCTGACCTCGTGATCCGCCTGCCTTGGCCTCCCAAAGTACTGGGATTACAGGTGTGAGCCACTGCACCTGGCCTTAATGCACCTATTTATAAATATATAAATATACTTTTTATTTTAAAATTATAATTAAAAATACAAATACACTTTTAAACCTCTCTGGGCTGGGAGCATGTAAGTATACTGTTCCATTTTGCACAGGGGTGCATGTTCTGGGGACTATGCCATGTATGAAGATAGACGGTCGTCTGGATTCATATTCTAAAGATACAACATGTCTATGCCTAAGGGGGTGGGGGGTGACAGTGGGGTCGGTCAGCAGGGGGACCATGGATAAGAGACTTAGAGAAGCCTATCACCTTCCCGGTCAGCAGCCCCTCCACAGGACCACTGGGAAAGCAGAGTCCTGGCTACACGCCGTGACCATGGGCTGTGGCAGGGATGTCCTTACAGTGGAGGTGAGGGTTCCAGACCATCTATCACAGCCTGATGGCACCAGCTGTCGACATAACCCCATTCCCTCCTCCTGCTCTGATCCCATCCATTCAAGTGATTTTCTGATGACAGTTTGCCTTTCTAAGTATTTTTGCCCTAAAGGGGAAAGACAATGCTACTCAGCCAACACAAGCCCACTGGATAATTATACATTTTATTATGAATCAATAATACTGGCATTCTGTCTCTGCTGAGGGATTCTGTTCCCACAAAAGGATCCACACTTGGTGTGCTGACAAACCAGCTGAGGTCTAGATGCTGGGCTGTGGGACCAGGTGAATGCCACATGTTGGGGCCCTGCTTCCATGGCCATCTGCCCTTCCCCACATCTGACCACATCCTAACAAACATCTGCAACTGAAGGGAGGACACGTAGGGGTGCCCCAACCCTCCTTTCTTCCTTTCTCCCTGCTCAGATTTCTACCAACATGGATCCTAGTCTGCATTCCCTCCCTGTTTCTTTTTGGTTTTTGTTTTAACCAATAAGCCACCAGTGAACAACTGTGTACCGTGCCGACAGAGAGACCATTCCGGCCTCAAATGTCACTGCTGTGAGAAGCCAGTTAGCAAGGGGCACCCCTGGAATTCGTGGGAACAAAGTTAACCTAATGCTGCACTTCACCAACCTCAGGGTAAAACGCAACTCATGGAAATCCCAAAGCCAAAACAGGACTTAGGTAAACTAAAGGCATCGTCCACGCGTTGCCTATCGCTTGACTTCTTAAAAGCAGCACTCACTTGGTGAAATCCTGTTACTACTAAAAATACAAAAAATTAGCCGGGCATGGTGGCGTGCACTTGTAATCCCAGCTACTCAGGAGGCTGAGGCAAGAGAATTGCTTGAACCTGGGAGGCAGAGGGTGCAGTGAGCCAAGTTGGCGCCATTGCACTCCAGCTTGGGCAACAAGAGTGAAACTCCATCTCAAAAAAAAAGGGAGGCACCCACTTAACAGAAACTCTAAGGAGATCTGAAATAGGTACCATGCCTCTGGGAATGTCAAAACCATCTTTTCCACGGAGAAGTATATATTTTTTACATGCTCATGCCTTCCTCCTTTCAGAGGGTGGGCTCTGAGGCTCTCCCAGGTATGGAACTGACAATGAAGCCGGCTGCTGCTAAGCTCAGTACCCTCCCCTTCGCGGCTTTACTTTTCTCATCAGTACAGGGGTGTGTGTGTAGGCGGGGGAGATAATAGAGTCTAATCCTCTGAGCTCGATAATCCTACAGCTGAATCTTCCCCTCCGTTATGGACTGAATGTTAGTCTCCCCTACCCCCAAATTCACATGTTGAAACCCTAACCCCCAGTGTGATGGTATTAGGAGGTGGAGCCTTTGGGAGATGATCAGGTTAGATGATGTCAAACAAATGGGGCCCCCACGATGTGATTAGTGTCCCTATAAGAAGAGATGCCAGAGCCCCCTTTTTGTCCACTATGTGAGAACACAGTGAGGAGGAGGCCATGTGCAAACCAGGAAGAGAGCCCTCACCAGGAACTGAATCAGCTGCCGCCTTGCTCTTGAACTTCCAGCCTCCAGAACTGTGAGAAACATATCCACATTGAAGCTGCCCAGTCTACAGCGTTCTGTTGTGGCAACTCCAGCTAAGACACCCTTCTTCACCCTGTGTGCCCCTCCATGGCGCTGCTCCAGGCTGGCTTGGTATTATAGTTCTGTGTGCGCCTGTCTTAGCCATAAGGACTCTAGACACAGGGCTGCATCCTGACATTCCTGAACCTGCGACACTGACCCCAGTAGCCTGACGCTTCCGAAAACATCAGCTCCTATTGTCCCTGGAGAGCTTCAGCTGAAGGAGAGCGGAGCTTCCCTTAGGGTGGCCCTCGAGCTTCTTGGTGAAGTTCTTAAAAGCATCTTCCACATCTGCTATGTCCTTTGCACCTGATAAAATGCACAAATCAGCAAATAAACCTACTCTGCCCCTCAAAAGCATCAATCAACAAAGCTAACAGAGGAACAGCTGATACATTTGCCGATCACATTTTCCACTGAAAAACAGGAGAAACCTGATCTGTTGGTAAGGCGCACAGAGAATCTGAAATTACGTCTGAGAAAAACATTATACCTTTATGGGAGGTATGCATCTAAATAGAAATATATGGATAGAATTTTATTTTGGACCAAGTTATTTTTCATGGCATATTGAAAAATGAACGTGATCATCATTGCTGTCAATGTTGCCTTATTCTAGACTAGCATTGTTGTTTCTGTAAAAACAGGGTGTAGATGGAGTAGATATTTAGATCTGCTAGAAAGGACAGAGACCAAAGTGGTGTGAGGACTCTGGCTCAGGGCCGGAGCGTCCTTGCCTGCCTCATATTAACAGGAAACACAATGACATTCACCTCTTCTTATGAGGGTGCAGAATACTTTGCCTGGCAGTGCTCTCTCTGAAAAGAGCAGCAAGCAGTACCAAGAAGCAGCAAGTACCCTGGGAGATGATTTTAGGATCTCCATACTCTGACAAAGAAAAATATAAATGAACACAAAATGTAAAACATTCTGAAACTCCAAAAGGCAGGAATGAAGGGAATACGTGAGAGCTCTTCCAACGATGCATTCTCATGCATATTTATCTACAAGAGAGCCTGCTGAGTTCATTACTGTCTATCACAGAGGGACTGAATTTCCTTTGCCTTTAAATGCCTGTCCCATAAAGCAAGGTTTAGTTTCTCGCTCTGTGTTTTCCCCCTTAGCCTGCAGGTGGCGCCCCCGTTCCAGTCCGCTATGACCACCGCTGAAAATGGCTAGATCTTGGATTCCTCAGAAACAAGTTCTTGCCATATCACGTTATGCGACTGAAACAGGCGGTCTTCTCTTTTGCTTTTAGCCAGAACCCAACTGTTCCTGGAATCACAGGGCCAGAAGACTTGATTAAGCTGAAATTAATACCAAGAAATAGAAGGAGAGAAAAAGAGGACAGACTTTCATGACTGGGAACTGTATCCAACAACAGGCTTATGTGGGAGGTAGATTTTGACTGCATGATGAAATAGAGAAGCAATACATTCAAAACCTTAATCCACCCAGCAAAGATCCATGGTATAGTCTGAACAAGTTGACGAAAACTCCAATAGTGATTGATCAAATGTCAAACGCAACAGACATTTGGATAACTTTTTATACCCTGGTGTACACTCGGAGGTACGTGTCGCCGGTGGGGTTGTGTTCAGCCTGGATGTCTTTATTTATATACTAGAGGTTCTGCTGTGTGATTGGTTATTTGTTCTTAGTGGAATACAGTGTAGTTCTTTACACACTCCCTCTCTTGCCTGGGTCCTGACTCCTAAGGTTGCATTTTCACTGGGAAAGGTTGGATCGCATTCTGGGCAGCAGCAGGGGGCTTAATCCAAGCTTGCTGGTGGCAAATTATCCCAGCCCCCATTCCACAACTTGCAGTACCTGAGCCCGAAAGGAGTCTGTGCACCTGGTCTCTCAAGCCACTGTCAAGAGGGCTAAAAACTTTGATGTACAAAAGACTGTATCGAAGGCATTTGTTTCTTCTCTGTCTTTGTCACGAATCTGTGGGCTCTTTATTTTTCATGTTATTTTCCATAGCTCATGTCATTTCTAGCATATAATAGATGCTCAATAAACATGTAAGGAATGAATGACAGGGTATAGCCAAATTACTGAAAGTTATCAAGACATTGTCCAGAAATACTCTGGTGGCAGTAGCGTGTTGCTTACAACGTAAATCAATGTCATTATGTTGGGATCCAGCTGTTGTGCCCATTTACAGAAATATACTTTGGGTTCTAAGTGGGAAAACTAAAGAAGAAATTAAGTGTCTTTGAAGCTGATAGTTACAAATGGTAACACTTAATTTTCTTTTCAAAGATGATATACTGCTCTAAGCATTTATATAGTATTTCATTTAATCCTCATAATCTGTGAGGTAAATACAACTATGATCACATTTTAGAGGAAACTGAGGCACAGAGAAGTTAAGAAGTTTGCTCAAAGTCACATGGTAACTTGAAGAGTCAGGATGCAAACCTATGCAGTCTGACTCCAGAGCTGGGGAAATGAAAACAAGAAACTGCAGGCATCGACTCTGCGTCCTTCAATTCCCTTCCTATTGGCTTTTTATCAAAGGTAATCTTTCCTTAGACATTTCCCAACCGCTAAATATGCCTACAATCCACCAGCTACCACATAATAAAAAAGTTACATTAAACAAAGTAACAAAACTCAGCAGAAATACTTTGAAACTGATTAAATCATAAATTTGAATGTTTTCCTGAGGCATTAAGTAAATAGATATTTTCATGGATGTTGCTACAGAGAGGAAACTGGATCACTGGATAATCCTACAGCTATGCAAGACATTAGGTGACAGATTAAAACACACAGGCCCTCCTGTCCACCTCTATGTACCTAGAGCACTGAGTTTCCTTTTCTTGTGAAAAAGCTTCTTGCTGTTTTTGAGTTTGCAGACTCTTGGCTTTTGGCTGTCTCAATACTAGATATTTTTATTCCCCTAAGATTTCAGAATGCATTCAGTTCTTTGTATCTGTCATATTTTCATTTTCCCTCCTTAGACTCTGCATTGCAAAGTCCTTTCCATTTGTGTGTTTGTTTCAACAACCGCAAAGAGGTGGGGACAGCTGGTGCCTTCTGCAGCCACTGTCTCCCTTTACCAAGGAAAAAAAAAAAAATCCTCCAACCACCGCCTTAGCACTCCTCACATTTTCTCAGCCAAGAATTTTCTCAGCTACAATGTATTCCATTTTTACAAGCCCACAAGGCCTTTTTGTTTTTTTCTAATTTTCCATTTATATAACTGTGGAGGCTCCAAGCTCCAAGTCGGCTTTCCCAGAGCCTCCACAAAGAGGTCCTCACCCACCCCCTCACACAGGTGACTCATCCAGGAGGAAGGTCTGACAAGGAGGAAAGATGTCTGAGGCTTGGACCTGGGTAGCCACCTTCTGCCAAAAGATCTGTGCCCCCCACTCCCCATGCCACAGTTCAGGCCCCAGGGCATGGAGTCCTGCTCCCTTGGCTGAGACTCGAAGTGGGATGCTGTTAAGAGGTGGAACTCCGGGTCGGGCATGGTGGCTTACTGACTTCAAGTGATCCTCCTGCCTCGGCCTCTCAAAGTGCTGGGATTACAGGTGTCAGCCACCACGCCTGGCCTAATGGGATCACTTAAAACAAACCCCACTACATCAAACAAGTCATCCATATTTAATAACCAATAATATCGTAGATTAGGAAGATCCTATTACCCAAAGAGTCCCTAACAACCTCAGAATGAATAGAAGACAACAGCCCGCCTGTCCAAAAGGCCATGATGCTTACACTGTCTTGGGAGTTAATATCTGTAAAATGATTCAAGGAAACTGGCACTTTTAAAGAGCAGAGGGACATGCAAATTATATTACAGGCAAAGCATCAACTCTTTCGCTGAGGTCGTCTGAAGCTTTACAGAAACAAGTGCAAAAGTGTACTATGGAGCTTAACGAAAAAATAAATTGTGTTTACGTGATCTTAATCACAGTTTTATTATTCTATATTGAGATCCAGCTGGGATCAGGGATTGGGTGGCAAGAAGGGAAGGGGGTGTGCACAGCATACGTGTTACTCTACCTCTGCTTCTGTGCCCATCAGATGGAGTTACGGCGCTTCCTTCTTCTCCTTCCCTCCCTCCCATCACCACCCAGACTCCATCACTTTCATAAACAGCATGTAAACATAACAGTCACCACTGGGACTTTAAGAACGTCTCCCAGGCATAAGCTGGGAGTGCACTGTCATTGCGGGATACTAGCCCCATAGCACAGGTGGCAGAGTGCAAGGGGTGCATACGTGGGGGGACTATTAAGGCCCTCACTAAAACCACTGTGTGTGCAGCACTAAATGTGTTGTAGAAATGTATTCTGACCTTTTGAGAGCGAAGGTTAAACTAAATACAATGGGGGCTCTAGCCGTGGCAATGACAATGCCGCCTTGGTCACTCTCAGTCAAAGTCTATCACAGGATTCCATGTAGGGTTACAGGTCGGGCAGAGGGGGGAACCCATTTACTGAGTATCTCCTATGGCCTGCACCCTGTGCTAAGCATATCTAAATCCTTATAAATCCTCCCAACAGAAGGCCTTGGAGGGAGCATGTTTATGGCTAATTTCACAGCTATGAACGTAGACTCTGAGAGGGTCTTGCCAAACGTAATAAACTTCACAGGCAGGTATGCGAGGCCCCCTGGTGTTCTTACTATGCCATGCTTCCTCAAAACATTTACTTGTCCTTATACTCGAAGAATCCAAGAGAGATTAGAGACAAGAAACTATCATGTTGAATAAATTGACCTCTGCCCTCTATGTTCTGGAATCCCCCAGAGCTGAGCAAGTCTTCCCTTCCCTCTCTCTCTATTTTCTGACTGTGCTCATTCTGTGTCTGCTCTATAACAAGCTCCAGCAGACATTTCCTGTCCTTCCTCTGCAGGCTTTGGCCACCTGCCTTGCTGCCAATGTTTTATTTGACCCTCTACCTCTCCTCTCCTTTTTAATAAACACTTTAAATTCTTGTTGGGAAGAGGATATGGGATGCCAAATTGGATTACTAAGTGAGAACTCAAAATCAAAATGACACAGATCACATTTTACCCCAGTCAACACAAATAGAACAACAAAAACTTAACATATTTAAAACAAAAACACATGATTATAATACTGCTTCTGATATGCCAAGCTTACAGTGAAACCTTAATTAGCCAGGCCTCCACTAACTGGCACACTGAATAACTGGAATTAATTTTTTCTGAATTCTATTTTTAAGCAAAAGAAGCAACAGACTGCTAAAGTACATCCACTGCTGGCTGAAAGGAGCAAATTCCAGGCTATGTCCTGGGGCTGGGATCTGTCCCCCTCTCTTTCTATAACCCCTATCTCTCTCCAGCTAGAAAACTCTTTTATGTGCCTGTTAAGTTGTATTTTAAATATCTTTGTGATGGGTAATGTCTTCCCAAACCAAACAGTTTGTCCATCTTCCTTTAAAATCCTGGATACCTTCATATGTATCTCCCTCTATTCTAGCACGTCCCACCCTAAATGGCCATCATGCTGATATATCTGTTTCCTCCTCTGGGCCAAGGGCCAAGGTATCACCTACTTCTGTGTTCCAAGAGCACAGCACAAAGCAGGTGCTCAAAGATTGCTTGCTTGAAAGAATAATTGAGGGAATGAATGGAAAACAGAGATATTTTCAAAAATGTTTTTTTTTTTGAGACAGGGTCTTACTCTGTTGCCCAAGCTGGAGTGCAGTGGCACAATCTTGGCTCCCTATAACCTCTGCCTCCCAGACTCAAGCTATTTAAAACAAAAACACATGATTATAATCCTCCCACTTCAGCCTCCCAAGTAGCAGGAACTACAGGCGCACGCCACCATACTCAGCTAAGGGTTTGAAAAATTTTTTATAGAGATGAGGTCTCACTATATTGCCCAGGCTGGTCTTCAACTCCTGGGCTCAAGTGATCTTCCTGCCTTGACCTCCCAAAGTGCTGGGATTGCAGGTGTGAGCCACCACACCCAGCCCTTTCCACATTCTATCTCCATCTACACTGCTGTGCTGTGGTGCTGAATTTCAGAAGGACGATACGGTAGCCCCCTTAGCCTCAGTTTCAGTTACCTGCCGTCAACTGTGGTCTGAAAATGTTAAATGGAAAATTCCACATATAAACAATTAATACAGTTAATAAACAATTTTAAATTGTGAGCCATTCCAAGTAGCTATGAAATGTTGTGCCATCCCACTCTGTCTCACCCAGGACATGAATCATCCCTCTGTCCAGCCCATCCATCCACATGTCGTCTACACCACCTGCCAGTTAGTCACTTAGAAGCCATCTCAGTTATTGGATTAAAAAACCTTAGTGTACATCTACTATCTGCCATTTCTACATCCACTGGGGTCTTGGGACACACCCCCCTCAGATAAGGTAGGACTACTGCACTGTAATTATCTAAATGGATAAGGATTAAATGAATTCAGTATAACTCAGTGCTAAATAAGGATGTGAGTTATTATAACACATCCCATGAAGATGTTCAAGTACTGCCTGGCATCATGAAACCAATGGTCAACAGTGGGCATCACTTTTAGTTAATGCAGCTGCTTAATAAAAGCATTCTTGTCCCTAGACACTCCAGCAACGTGAGATACCGCTACTCTTAGACTAGCACAAACCATCCATCATACTTCGATGATACTGACAGAAAGCATGTCTAAGTCCTTGGCAAGAAGGCTGAACAATGGAATTCTGGCCCAAGTCCTTGTTAGGAGCAATGTCCTTTGTTCCTGGTTGCATTTACCTTGAGTAGGATTGTCCACATGGAGCCATACTCACAATCGAGGAGCAGGCTGGTCTCCCTAAACCAGCATACTTTATACAAACACACCATTCATGGAAGTGAAATAAGAGGTGCATAAAACAAGATGTTTATTATTGTTATGAAGCGTGGTACACTGTTATTCTATTATTTTCTTTTCTTTTCTTTTCTTTTTTTTTTTTTTTTGAGATGGAGTCTCGCTCTGTCACCTAGGCTGGAGTGCAGTGGTACGATCTCAGCTCACTGCAACCTCTGCCTCCCGGGTTCAAGTGATTCTCCTGCCTCAGCCTCCTGAGTAGCTGGGATTACAGGAGTTCACCATCACGCCCAGCTAATTTTTGTATTTTTAGTAGAGACGAGGTTTCACCATGTTGGCCAGGATGGTCTCAAACTCCTGACCTCAGGTGACCCGCCTGCCTCAGACTCCCAACGTGCTGGGATTACAGGGGTGAGCCACCGTGCCCAGCTTATTATTTTCTATTCCGTTCTATTTTCTTTTTGTTTTAAGCCAGTCATAACTCACCAAATTCATTTCAGTATCCAATGATGGGTCAAGACTCAGGCATGAAAAAATCTATAGTCTAAAACCCATTAAATAAGCAGTGTGTATGTCAACTAACTTCACTGATCCCTGATCGCTACAGAGAAGGAACACTAGACTATGAAAGAGAGCCTAGCCACTGCCTCTGTATTTTGATTCTGCCCAGTGATATTTATCAGGTTTTATTTCACGTTCCTAGAATCGATATTATTGCCAATACCACCACTGCAGGGGAACCCTTTAATAGAACAAAAAGAAAAATAAGTGATATTTAACTTGCATTATACTCATACAATAAGAAATAGACTTTCCATGGGAGAGGCATTAAATGGTTGTTCTCAAACATTTAAAGGAATGACAGAAACCACAACGCTTGCCATCGCAGATCGCAATGCACCACCCCACGCCCCACTCACAAAGCTTGACAGAACCCATTTTATTCCCAGTTGTCATTTTATAAACTGTCAATCATCCATAATATCCACTTCCCTTGAGTTTCAAAACTTGATGAATCATTCTTGGGGTAATCTCTCTTCTTTTTTTTTCCCGCTTTTTAAAAAATATAACATAATAACATCAAACAACCTCTTCTTTTTGAATGTTATCACCTTAGAGATGGAAAACATGAGACTCTTGAAAACAGGGTATCATCTGGGAGGGCCAGCTATAGCAGATAAATGTCTCGACATGCCCACATTTTTACTGGTCCCTAGCCATTTTCACTCAATGTCTCCTACAAAACTAAGATAATAATGATCACGATTACAATGAAGTCGTATTTCTATTCCAGCAATGATGGCGGCCTGCTGACTGTAATTAGCTACACTTATATGAAATGCTGATAACAGCCAAGGGTTTTACATAAACAATATTCTACTTTTTAACCTTGCCCTAATGAGGCTTCTTCTTAAAATTATATTTAAAAGGCTGGAAAAAAGAGGGTGAATATAGCACAGCTGTGGTCATACCTGCAGTAAGAGCTAATAAACTCCACTAATTGGGTCTTTTGAATAACTTACCCTTTGCACATTTACATACACACACACGTTTCAAACAGCTGGGAAATTATTCCCAGTATTGGGTGACTTTTGGCTCACCAAGAAGAGTGACTCAAGTATGCAACCCTGCATGATTCATCTATGGAATGCAAACCTTTGAATAAATATGAGAGTTTACTTTGTGACAGATTTTCATTTCTCCTTTATTGAACTCAAATTTGTCTTTTTTTTTTTTTTTTTTTTTGAGATGGAGTCTCGCTCTGTCGTCCCGGCTGGAGTGCAGTGGCGTGATCTTGGTCACTGCAACCTCCACCTCCCATGTTTAAGCAGTTCTCCTGTCTCAGCCTCCTGAGTAGCTGGGACTACAGGCGCCTGCCACCACACCTGGGTAATTTTTGTATTTTCAGTAAAGATGGAGTTTCGTCATATTTGCCAGGCTGGTCTCGAACTCCTGACCTCAAGTGATCCACCTGCCTTGGCCTCCCGAAGTGCTGGGTTTACAGGCATGAGCCACCGCGCCCAGACCACTCAAATTTGTCTTGAAAGTATCTGGGCGACATATGAAAGGTGCTGCTGCTGTTTGACAGAGCCGTTAACTATGCTTCATTGCCCGGTCTGTGCAATGGCAGTGTCTTTACTAAGGTATTAGCAGTTGACCTAACTCACCAGGAGGCAAGACAGCTGCGGGACTGGACTCCCATGGCCTGTGGGTCTGGTGGCTTCTGTTCCAAGCCCTGCGAGTGAGACCCATTCACAGCACTCAGCGAAATGGCAAATCCAGTCACCCAATCTTTCACCCGACTCCATTCTGTGGTTGAGTGTGTAGGTCCAATAGGAATGGCACCACAGTTGTGTTAAAATCTGCAGAGACTGAGGTTATGGTATTGACTAAAGCTGCCCATTATACAAATATGTGACAAATGACACATTTATTTTTAAAGTGGTTAAACTTTAGAAAAATCCCAGGTATATTTGACAACTAGTTAGTTAGCTATCTTCTTAATAGTAACCAGCTATTGCTTGGATGGAACAACAACAAAAACAATCAGATGAACTTTTTTGGAAACAACTCTGACCTACTGTAATGTAACACTGGGCATCCCTTTTACATACTAAGCCTCAGTTTCTCTGTAATGGGGACTGTATGATTATAAAATCCCCATTGGCCCCAGTTACTGCCATTATAATCTGAGAGGAACAATGCTCTCTGGCAATAATCTCAGATCATGTGCACTCTTGATGACCTTCAGCCCCTAGGAAGCACACTGTGGAATCTTCAGGAAGTACCAAAATGGGACAATGTGCCCCTCTCATCCCCAGTGCTACCCATCTCCTTTACCTCTCTCTCCCCAGCTCACAGATGG
The DNA here is from genome assembly GCF_009828535.3 of Hylobates moloch. Classification (NCBI taxonomy): domain Eukaryota; kingdom Metazoa; phylum Chordata; class Mammalia; order Primates; family Hylobatidae; genus Hylobates; species Hylobates moloch. The sequence continues at coordinate 14,039,895 of NW_026652277.1, forward strand.
CCTGGACTTAAATACCAGCTCTGCTGCTCATGGCCACGAGGCTATAAGCAACATATGTGCCTCTGTGCATATGGTTCCTTCTCTTGTAAAACTGGGATCATCATAACTGAACCTACCTCGTATCAGGGATTTAAGAGATGAAATGAGATACACACGTAAAGTGCTAGGCACAGGTGTGGCCCACACTGCTTTCATAGGAAAAGTTAGCTACTGTTATGCCTAGGAACTTGCATTTTTGCATCAGTTTGTTCAATGTGCCTTTATCGAGTGTCTTTGTTGCAAGAGGCACAGATGGAGCCCGTCTTCAAGTAGCTCTCAAGAGTGTCAGAAACAGATCCCACACCCTGTACTGTGTTTGCCTGAAACTTAAAAGGGTTCTAAGCCTCCGAGGTGTGGCATATTTAATAGGGGCTTAGCTGGAATATGAGAATGATTTGACAGAAATGTTTCCAACAACCTCACCTCCTCAAGGTTGACCTCAGAGCTTAGACAAATTTCACTTCCTCGGCACCAAGAGCAGCATCCTCCACCGTCTTCCGCTGTGTGCCAGGGATGGCCAGCTGTCCCTGCACGATTCCTGCTCTCCTACGATGGAACACTATGCTGCTTCTAGAAAGTGGGTTCCCAGCCTAGGCATACATTTCCAGCACCCCCACTCCCTGCCCTGTGCGTCCAATGGGGAGCCACACAAATGAGCTCTGGCCAAGGAATGTGGGGAGAAGTGATGTACATTGCTTTCAGGGTCTTCATAACCACGCCCCCTGCCCCACATACCTGATCTACTCATTTGCTTTTCCCTTCTGCTGACTAGAGATATCTATATCTATGTGTGGAATATGGCAGGATCTTGCCTGCCTGGGGCTCCGAATGCATGGCTGGAGAAGAACCCCTGGCCCCCAGCCAAGCTTCCAATAGCACACGGACGAGAAATCCGCTTCTGTCACGTTCAGCCCCTAAGATTTGGAATGTATCCACTCTCGGAGAAAAGAACCATAGATTTCCTTTCTAGGAGCAAATGAGTATGTTTGGAGAATGCTCAAACTGCCTGAATGTGTGGCAGTCAGTCTCCTAAAAAGAATACTGGGAAATGACATGAAGGTCACTGGAACATAGATACTTAAACATTTTGACGTAGAAAGCCTGCGGTGATCATCACAGACATGTCATTTAAGAAGCCACACTGCCTTAAACAAAATTGAACTGAAAGAGAGGGGGCAATGCAGCCTCTCTGGCCAGAGAGGGCTGGGGTAGACCTTCGTCCTCCCCATCCCCAGGCCAGCCCATACTGGAAGAAGCCTGAGGCCTGTTCAGGGGTGTACTTAAAACAGGGAAATGATGACAAGTAATTGTAATTAATTTATTAAAGTCTTTGTAATCTTTGTGCACGTTATTTTGGTGTGCTTTTTGTTGGTTGTTTGCAAATCACTTCCGTTTATAAATTCCACAAATAAGCCATTGAAAGTAAAAACCCTGTGGACACTAAAGAATAATGTATGAGATCCCAGCTACTTGGGAGACTGAGGCAGAAGAATCGCTTGAACCACGGAGGCGGAGGTTGCAGTGAGCTGAGATCACACCATTGAACTCCAGCCTGGGTGACAAGAGTAAAACTCCATCTATTAAAAAAAAAAAAAAAGAATAATCTATGGGCAACTTAAAAGTGGAAATATGCACTTTTCGATAGCAGTAAATTTTCAATCATATCCAATAACAGCTTGGATCCAGCCCCTTCTCACCATTTCACTCCTTTAGACACTGACCTTTAGACTGGAAAGGAGGAAATCTTATGCTTTATACCTACGTGGAGAAAGATATTCAGTAAAAAAAAAGTTAGAATGTAAGTATGGCCAGTCCTCATTATTCACTGATCTGTATTTACAAATTCACCTGCTGGCTAAAATTTCTTTGAAACTTAGAGATCAATACTTGTGGCAATTTTGTGGTCATTCCTGGACATGGGAGCAGAGGGGAGAAAATTCGAGTTACTGGACATGCACATTCCAGGCTGAGGTCAAACAAGATGACACTGTGCCTTCCTGCTTTAGCTCTCCTACTGTCAACAAGGGTCCTTTCTCTGGGCTATTTAGTGCCATGTCTTTCATATATATGTGCTTTTTGTTTGAGATTTTGTTTGAAACAGGCCCCAGGCATAGTGCTACAGAGCTACCTAGTGCTCCTAAGCTCAGAAAGGTGGGGTAATATTGGTTGACTCTGTCCCCACCCAAATCTCATCTTGAACTGTAGTTCCCTTTAATTCCCACATGTGGTGGGAGGGCCCAGTGGGCGGTAACTGAATCATGGGGGCGGTTACCCCCATGCTGCTGTTCTCATGATACTGAGTTGTCACACGATCTGATGGTTTTTGTAAGGAGCTTCTCTCTCTTTTGCGCAGCACTTCTCCTTCCTGCCACCATGCGAAGAAGAAAATGTTTGCTTCCCCCTTTGCCATGATTCTAGGTTTCCTGAGGCCTCCCCAGCCCTGGGGAACTGGGAGTCAATTAGACCTCTTTCCTTTATAAATTACTTAGTCTCTGGTATGTCTTTATTAGCAGCATGAGAATGGACTAATATACGATGCCTTACAGAGAAAATATGTGTGTTATGTAAGCTTTGTTCAGCTGTGGGTTATATTGTGCTGTTGGCTGTGAACTCGATGCTAAATGAATCAAAAATACACGAAGGGACTTCAAAAAGTTTGTGGAAAATGAGTATTATGAAAAAACTAGGCATGAATTTCAATTTTTTTGCACCAAAATAAATGTGTACTAGCTTGTTACAACATGTTTAGACAGGATCTAGTTTGAGACAGTAAGAAGGAAAAGACATCATTTAAAAAAGAGCCTCTATCAGAGCAACATGAATTCTGCTAAAATTGAAGCAAGAACAAACTGCAAATTTATGGTGACACTTGAGTGGAAGAATGGTGAAATCACTGATGCCTTATGAAAAGTTTATGTGGACAATGCCCCAAAGAAATCAGCAGTTTCCAAATGAATAACTTGTTTTAAGAAGTTGATGTGGAAGATGAAGTCCACAGCAGCAGACCATCCACATCAATTTGCAAGGAAAAAAAATCATCTTGCTTGTGCCCTAACTGTAGAGGACTGATGATTAACAGCAGAAGCAACAACCAACACCATAGACGTCTCAATTGGTTCGGCTTACACAATTCTGACTGAAAAATTAAAGCTGAGTCAACTTTCCACTCTATGGGGGCCAAAATCACTGAGCTCAGCTCAGCTTCAGACAAGAGCAGAGATCTCAACGGAAATTTTCAACAAGTAGGACAAAGATCCTAAAGCATTTCCTTGAAGAATTGTAACAGGAAACAAAACAAGGCTTTCCCAGTACAATGCTTTTTCCCAGGAAAAGCACAATCAGAGCAATGGCTACCAAGAAGTAGAAGAGGTCCAGTCACAGCAAAAGTAGACCGGTCAACAGCAAAAGTCATGATCACAGTTTTTTTGGACACTCAAGGCATTTTGCTTGCTGACTTTCTGGAAGGCCATAAAATAACATCTGCTTATTATGAAAGTGTTTTGAGAAAGTTAACCAAAGCCTTAGCAGAAAAATGCCTGAGAAAGGGTCACCAGAGAGTCCTCTGCCACCACAACAAGGCTCCTGCTCATTCCTCTCATCACACAAGGGCAATCTGGGGAGAATTTCAGTAGGAAATCATTAGGCATCCCCCTTAAAGCTCTGATTTGGCTCCTTCTGATTTCTTTTTACTTCCTTATCTTAAAAAAAAGAATCTCTAGGAGGGGTGCGGTGGCTTACGCCTGTAACCCCAGCATTTTGGGAGGCTGAGGCGGGTGGATCATGAGGTCAAGAGATTGAGACCATCCTGGACAACACGGTGAACCCCATCTCTACTAAAAATACAAAAATTAGCTGGGCATGGTGGTGGGTGCCTGTAGTCCCAGCTACTTGGGAGCCTGAGGCAGGAGAATCACTTCAATCCAGGCAGTCCGTGATTCACCCTGCACCACCTGACAACGACCCGTCCAAACTTTAAAGGGCATCATTTTTCTTCAGCTAATGATGTAAAAAAACACCACACTGGCCGGGCGCGGTGGCTCACGCTTGTAATCCCAGCACTTTGGGAGGCCGAGGCGGGCGGATCACCAGGTCAGGAGATCAAGACCACGGTGAAACCCCGTCTTTACTAAAAATACAAAAAAATTAGCCGGGCGTGGTGGCGGGCGCCTGTAGTCCCAGCTACTCAGGAGGCTGAGGCAGGAGAATGGCGTGAACCCAGGAGGCGGAGCTTGCAGTGAGCCGAGATCGCGCCACTGCACTCCAGCTGGGTGACAGAGCGAGACTCCGTCTCAAAAAAAAAAAAAAAAAAACACCACACTGACATGGTTAAGTTCCCAGAAGCCTCAGTTCTTTAGGGATGAACTAAATGGTTGTTATCAGCACTTACAAGTCTCTTGACCTTGATGGAGCTTATGTTGAGAAATAAAGTTCATATTTAAATTTTTTACCTGTTGATTCCATTTTCCCACGAACTTTTTGAAGTCTACTCATACATTAAATGAGGTGTCTTTAAACAGAAACACACATAAAACAGGTTATGTATTGACATATATAAAACAAGGTTATGAAAATGTGTCCTCAGAGGCTCGATGGGAACTAACCCTGTATTTCCCCTAGAAGCAATGGTTCGGTATTCACTAATTCAGTATACATGGTAACTTTAAATATCTTAAACATTCCAGAGGATGAGGCTATTTTTAAATTTCATGAACAACTATTATACATCAAATGACATCATGAGTTTATGCATCAAATAACACCATGTAAAACCCTTGGGCAAGTATTATGTTTCTGTAGTTTAGGCACACTGAAAAACTGTATTACGCCTGACAACAGAGTAGTATTTATAATGTCACTACTTTTAGAAAACTTGGCCCAACGAGTATCACTATTTCAGTAAATGGCAGCCATTCCAAGGCCACACAGCTTTCCTGTCAAACCAACAATTCTTGCCAAGTAAACTGAATGGACTTCGTAGGATTTAGTAACCAACTGCCGAAAATGACAAGAGCCATTTCCTGCAGAAGGCCGCCTTCCACTGCCCGCAAAGCCTACTGACCTTTCACACCCCATGGCTGTGAAATGGACACAGCCCACAGCCTCTACTCCAGACCTCAGCAACGCTTGGCCAAAATCCAGACTCACGGCAGAGGTTCGGGAACTTCGGTGAAATGCAGGAAAAGTGCCCGTGTCAAGGATCTTCCACTTGTCCTTGATTTTAAAAAAACATCTTTGCATTTGGCTGGGTGCAGTGGCTCATGCCTGCAATCCCAGCACTTTGGGAGGCCAAGGCGGGCGGATCACCTGAGGTCAGAAGTTTGAGACCAACCTGGCCAACATGGTGAAACCCTGTCTCTACTAAAGATACAAAAATTAGCCAGGCGTGATGGTGGGCACCTGTAATCCCAGCTACTCCGGAGGCTGAGGCAGGAGAATCGCTTGAACTGGGAAGGCGGAGGTTGCAGTAAGCTGAGATGGAGCCATTGCACTCCAGCCTGGGTGACGGAGCGAGACTCCATCACCAAAGGAAAAAAATATTTGCATTCTCAAACTACTTAGCAACGCTGCTGCTGAAGTTGAACCTAGTCTCCTATTCTCCATCTTTGTTGCTTTACGTTTAGCAATGAAGTAACAAGCTAGGAGGTTAAAAGTAGAGAAACATTTTCTGGTCCCTAAAGAATCAGTAGACAAATTCTAGTCTGTTTCTAGCTCTGGTTCTTGGACATATGAAAGGTTGAATCATTTTGAGAGATTTTAGGACTATTTAACTCAAATTTGACTCCACATTTCCCTCTAAATTCTGGGTGAAAATCTGTTTATTATAAATATACTGTACTTTGACCCATACCTTCCATGGATTGCCCCTAAGGCAGGCTATTTTTTTAATGCAACTCATATCGAATTTAGTGTCTTTTTTTCTCCTTTCTAAGTTCAGTGAGAAGTCGTACAAGTGTGACAGCAAACACTGCTTAGCTGCGAACCCTCTGATTTACTTTGAAAGAATCCAGGCAGATAAATATCCTAGAATATTAAAGAAGACTGCAAAGATGGAGAAGTTTCTAAGCATGAACTGTGTGTATTTATAGAAAACTGACACATCTTCATAAGCTATTTTCTTTGAAGTTCCCATTTTCCTATGAAAGCAAGAATTTGAAATTTATTACTAGAATTACTTGTTCTATTGAGTAGAAAATTCTGAGGCTTCCAAATACAATGAATAAGAACATCAAGAATTACAGGTAGAATTCCGCCAGTAATGGCAGCTATTAGAGAATGACATTTTCATCTATTAATACAATTACTGTTGAACATGAATATGAACATACAACTGAAGGAGATGGCTACTTGTGAAAGCAATTCGAGTCTTGGGACAATTTTTTTTTTTTTTTGAGATGGAGTCTCGCTCTGTCGCCCAGGCTGGAGTGAAATGGCGAGATATAAGCTCACTGCAACCTCTGCCCACTGGGTTCAAGCAATTCTCCCACCTCAGCCTCCTGAGTAGCTGGGATTACAGGTGCACACCACCATGCCTGGATAATTTTTGTGTTTTTAGTAGAGACGGGGTTTCACTTTGTTGGTCAGCTGATCTCAAACTCCTGACCTCAAGTGATCCTCCCACCTCGGCCTCTCAAAGTGCTGGGATTACGGGCGTAAGCCACCAGGCCCAGCCAACTGAAATACTTTTAAAGCAGTGATTTTTAAGTTTTTATCCACCCCAGGACAATTATTGAAAAATCTGGTAAATACTCAGGCTCATATGTCTACTTACAAGACAAAAGTATGGCAAGATTTCCAAAGAGGTCAAATAATATTCGTTTATTTTATTTTATTTTGTTTTTGAGATGGAGTTTAAGTCTTGTTGCCCAGGCTGGACCCAGGCTGGAGTGCAATGGTGCAATCTCAACTCACTGCAACCTCCACCTCCCGGGTTCAAGCAATTCTCCTACCTCAGCCTCCCGAGTAGCTGGGACTACAGGCACCCGCCATCATGACCATCTAACTTTTTGTATTTTTAGTAGAGATGGGGTTTCACTATGTTGGCCTGGCTGGTCTCGAACTCCCGACCTCGGAATCCACCTGCCTCGGCCTCCCAAAATGCTGGGATTACAGGCATGAGCCACCACGCCCGGCCAGTATTCCTTTATTTTTTAACTGACTACGTTCTGCATGGATTGTATCACAGAACCATTAAATTTAAAAGCTGGGTGGGACTTCAACACCTCTATCCGGGGTAACCAAAACACTGTCATTAGTAACAAAAAGGAGACAGCCCAAAGGACCCCTCAGGAGGTCTGTGGGCACTTTTTCACAGCACTGCATCCCACAGTGACTACAGCACCACACCCTTTTACATGATGTGAAATAGTAACTTTTACTTAAAATACTTAACCATGTCAGACCTTATTCCATCATCATGCACTTGTTCTAATGCGGTGGCTACAGGGCAAGGGAGGAGAAGGGAGGAAGCCGAGCTGGGAGTGGGCAGTGCTGAAGTTCAAGGAGCTGGCCTATGAAGGGCAGGCCTTGGGGACAGAGGCTGTGGAGACAGGACATGGCTCTTTGGAAAGTCACAACGTGCAGCCCATATTGGAGGGGTGGGGACTTATGTTCGCCCTCTATGTGAAGGTCACCTCTTCAGGGAGGCGTTTCTGATCCACAGTCCTAAAAGAAACTCCAAGTCATTCTTCGTCTGTCCTACCATCCCATGTACTTTAATGGGATCTTCTCTTGTTAATGTATCATGTCCTGCTTCATCATCTGTACTACAATGTAAGCTCCTATGTTAGGGTTCTCCAGACTCCAGAAAACAGAACCAACAGGATCAATCTATCCTATATCTATCTATCTGTCTGTCTATCTATCTATCTATCTATCTATCTATCTATCTATCTATCAATCTATCTATCTATCTATCTATCTACGTATCTATCTATCAATCATCTACTTATCTATCATCTATCTATCATCTATCTAAATATCTATCATCTATCTATCATCTATCATCTATCATTTATCTATCATCTATCTATCTATCTAGCATAAATCATCTATCATCTATCTATCATCTATCATCTATCTAGCTATCATCTATCTATCATCTATCTATCTATCATCTATCATCTATCTATCTATCATCTATCTATCTATCTATCATCTATCTATCTATCTATCTATCTATCTATCTATCTATCTATCTATCATCTATCTATCGAGAGATTTATTTTAAGGAATTGGTCGACTCAATCGAGGATTTATTTATTTATTATACCTGAGTATATCTTTATTGTACACTTAAACATCCATGACAGTTTAGCAAAATACAAAATTACAGGTTTAAAGTTTGTTTCTTTGTAATACTTTGACGATATTTGCCCACTGTGTTTTCTGTATCCAGTGTTGCTTTTGAGAAACCTGACAGTAATCTGACGCCTGTTCCTTTGTAGGCCTTTACTCCCTGACTGGATGCTTTCATAATTTTCTCTCTGTCTTGAGTGATTAAAATAAATGTGTCATCCTCTATGGCAGTTCAGGAGCCTTTCGATCTTACATCTTCCAACTTTAATTCTGGAAAAATTATAGTTATATTTTAATATATATAATACATATTTTATACATTATATATTTTATATTTATATATTATATATATTATATATTTTATATCTATTTTATATATTTTATATATTTTATATTTAATATATATTTTATATATATTATATATTTTATACTAATATATATTTTTATATATATATATATTAGAAAGGTCTTGCTCTGTCACCCATTGAATCCATGGTCAATTTATTCTCACCTCAATCTGACTCAATAAACGAGGATTATTTTAAGGAATTGGCACACATTGTGAGGTTGTCAATCCAAACCCTAGGATAACCACATCTGGAAAATTACATTTTGTGTATGAAAAAAGAAGCCAGGTAGGCTGGAATCAGGCAGATTTTTTTTTGTTTGTCACTGCCTGGAGTGCAGTGGTACAATTATAGCTCACTGCAGCCTTGACACCCATGCTTAGGTGATCCTCCCACCTCAGCCTCCTGAGGGGGGCATCACCATGTCCACCTAGGCCTTTTTTTGTTTGCTCGGTTTTTTTTTTGTTTTGTTTTGTTTTTTTGGTATTTTTTGTAGAGGTAGGTTTCGCTACATTGCCCAGGCTGGTGGCCAAATTCTGTCTTCTTTGGGAAAACCTCAGTCTTTGTTCTTTTTTTAGAGATGGAGTCTCGCTCTGTTGCCCAGGCTGGAGTGCAGTGGTGCAATCTCAGCTCACTGCAACCTCTGCCTACCGTGTTCAAGCAATTCTCCTGCCTCAGCCTCCCAAGTAGCTTAGACTACAGGCGCACGCCACCATGCCCAGCTAATCTTTTGTATTTTTAATAGAGATGGGGGTTTCACCATGTTGACCAGGCTAGTCTTGAACTCCTGACCTCAAGTGACCTGCCTGCCTCGGCCTCCCAAAGTGCTGGGATTACAGGTGTGAGCCACCAAGCCCAGCTAGTCTTTGCTCTTAAGACCTCAACTGATAGGATTAGGCCCACCCACATTATAGAGGATGATCTGCTTTACTCAAAGTCTACTGATTGAGATGTTAATCACAGCAGTATCTAGCCTAGTGTTTGACCCAACAAGTGGGCACCATACCTCAACCACGTTTTCACATAAAATCTGCCATCACAGCTCCTTCAAACAGGACCCCTGCCTGCCTTATTCACTGCTAATTCCTATCACCTACAACATTAGAAGACACTCCATCTTTGTGTGGTCAGAGAATTAATAAATTTCTTTCCTGGGAATTGTTTATGTCCTTTGTCTGACTTTCCTACTTAAATATCTTATACTTTCCTTACTGATTTGTAAAGAACACTTTAATTAAAATAAAAAGTAACACTTGGTCAGTTAAATGTTTTTGCAACATATATCTTGTTTCCCTTTATTTTTAAATTGTTTTGGCTATGAAGAAGTTTTTTCTTTTATTTGTATGAAGTCAAGGTTACCAACATTATTGTTTATGGCTTCTGAGTTTACTTCATGCTTAGAAAGGGTTTTGAAACTCCATATAATAAACAATGTTATGACATTTCATATTTTATTATTTTATAGTTAAATCTTAGGTACATCTTTTTGTATGAAAAAGCAAGATAAACATCTGTTTTCCCTAAATTACTTGCACTATTTATTAAACAATCTACCTTTCCTACTGGCCTGAAATATTTTCACTAACATATACCAAACTGTGTATATGTGTGTATTCTTGTGTAATTGAGAAGGAGCATCTATTTCTGAACTCTTTCCTTTGTCTTATTTGTCTTGCATCAATAGCACAACAGAAGAAGCAGGTGACATTCTATGACCAGATTATTCAATAGGCTAATTTTGCAGCTGAAATCAACCATGAAGGGGCCATCCAAAGCCTGCTGTGTGAAATCAAACAGGTGCTCTTAATATAGCCCTTTGTGCTAGAGAAAAACAATTCAACCATTTGGCTTAAATAATTTTACCTTTAAAAAAAATCATGAGCAAAACAGAAGCTGCCAGGTCTGTACCGTCTCTCTTTGGAATCGAACCTGACATCATTAAACTCTGTCAGTCATAAAAGCCAAAGTGGGCTAGACAGGAAGGTCAGAGGTGGTCCCACAGCTGCAGAAGCATCAGTATCACTTGCCTTCATTGTTGCTGGCCACCTCAACATTTATACCATAGGATGTAATTTACAAGTAATAACATGCACATAAATGTAATGCAAATTACACGTAAATTTACATGTAAGCGTTGGTTGGTTATTCAAGGCTTTCTCCCCCTCCTCCTCTTCACTTTATTCACAGAGGGGATGCACCACATATATTGCATATTAAAATACAGAGGAGCAGGTGCAGTGGCTCGCGCCTGTAATCCCAGCATGTTGGGAGGCTGAGGCGGGTGGATCACGAGGTCAGGAGTTCGAGACCAGCCTAGCCAAGAGACCAGCCTGGCCAATATGGTGAAACCCCGTCTCTACTAAAAATACAAAAAATATGAGCTGGACATGCTAGCGGGCACCTGTAATCCCAGCTACTTGGGAGGCTGAGGCAGGAGAATTGCTTTAATCCCGGAGGCAGAGGTTGCAGTGAGCTGAGATCACACCACTGCACTCCAGCCTGGGCGACAGAGTGAGACTCTGACTCAAAAAAAAAAAAAATTATATATATATATATATATAAAATTTCAGCCCTGTAGCAGATATCCAACCTCTCTTGTCCACAGTTTCCCTCCCCATGAACAAGTGCCAGTTGATACCGACATTGGAGGCTGCCTTCCTATTTCCTACTATTTCATGCAGCAGTCCAGTTTCTAGAAGCTCACCTACCCCAGCCTTTCTTCAGTTTCAAGCATCCCCTTACAGTTAGTCTTCAGTAAGTTGAGGGAAAGAAAGGGCAAGTCTCCAGATACCCTCTTTGCTGTTTCAGGCATTCGTGGTTCAGGCACGCAGGTGTGATTGTTTGCGTTGTGGAACTATGGTGTTGACCTGTCATCTCTGACTTGAGCTGACTTTGTGAAATGATGCCACCAGCCAACAGACAGAAAGGGCTCCCTGTGGGTAAAATGACACATGAAAAACAACACCTAGTGGCCATAACAGGGTGAGGGGTTGGTCACGTATCCTGTGTTACTAAGTGCCACAAGGCTTTCTTTCCTGTAATTAAACAGAAACCAGCTACCAAAAAACATCGTCAAAACAAGTACAGTGAAAACCTTCCCAACTGACCCCAACAGATTGCCTGACACCAGCTCCCCCAATCCCCATGACCCCCACCCCCCACCGTGCAGTCCTGCAACAGCTCAGAGGACTGGCCTCATGGCTTTATAAACAATCTTTCCTCATCAACAGCCACAGACCTTAAGCCAGTTTCAGCCAGCTTAGAGAGACTGCACACAAACTGTGCGTCTGCAGTTCATCTTTTGACATACAAGCCAAATTCTACCTCACTGTGAGGCTAAAACCCAGCCTCAAAGTGAACATGAGATGTGTGTTACATATATGTTTATCTACTACACAGGCACTTGATCTCCCTCATAAATATTCATAGATTTCTCCCAAATCTACTAAATACGTATGTAAGACAGGTCTTGTAAGGCATAAATAACAGCTTCACCCTCCCTTCTACAGGCTGTGCTTCTGTTTTACACTGGAGGCTGCGTCTCTCCAATCTATAGGTTGTTTCTTATAGAAAACAACTCTTCCTCCACCAATCTCATGGTCTTTTATTAACAACCTCCATAATAGATACTGAAATATGAAATGAGTCAAGACACAGTATATGGAACAATGGCTGGCACAGGAAGTACTCCATAAATGGTGGCTATACATATTTCTGGCAGTTCTCGGATCACCAGGTCTACAGTCATGTGAGACAGGCGTTCAACACAAGGCCTGAGTGAAGCTCTCAAGTCCACATGGAGATGGAAGAGAAATGACCAGCCACAGCCACAGAGCACGAGGCCGTACTCAGGTCACAGGACAGTGCTACTGTCAACATCAAGCCACAAAACAATATAAATATTTGCCAGCACCGACGATCTCAGTACATGACAGCCCTCCGTATGTTAATGTCTTGTTTACTTTGTATAAACCTTTCAATCAAAGGTTGAACTCCAAACCAGAATGAAACATAAAAATGAATTCACCCAACATAGACCTCATTTTCCCCCTACTTAATAATAAGCTGAATATAAAGACATTTTAAGTTATAAACAGCAGGCTCAGTTCAAACCAATTCTTTTTTTTTTTTTTTTTTTGAGGTGGAGTCTCGCCCTGTTGCCCAGGCTGGAGTACAATAGTATGATCTCAGCTCAACGCAACCTCCAGCTCCTGGGTTCAAGCAATTCTCCTGCCTTAGCCTCCCGAGTAGCTGGGATTACAGGCATGCACTACCAGGCCTGGCTAATTTTGTATTTTTAATAGAGATGGGGTTTCACCACGTTGGTCAGGCTGGTCTCAAATTCCTGACCTCAGGTGATCCGCCCGCCTCGGCCTCCCAAAGTGCTGGGATTACAGGTGTCACCACTGCGCGTGGCAAGTTCAAACCAATTCTTAATATCTACTCTTGTGAGAAAACCACTTTATGGGTACTTTTACCTGAGTTTTCTGTTCAAATGCATTTTAAATCTGGGATGAGAGTGAGAGAGAAATACGACTTCTTTATGAAGCAGGTGGTCAAACTACTAAAAGGAGAAATAGGTTACTAAAGAGTATAGTTTGTTTAGTTAGTGAGTATACTTAACCAATTAATATCGTTTCAGCTCTGCTTGAAAGAGCAGGGGTGGGCAGGAGGAGAGAATGGAGTCAATGACTAAAGCTGGTTCCCCAAGCTAGTTGCTTAGGGAAACCTCCTGAGACAACAGAGTCACCCCAACAGAGTGAGCATCATGTCCTTCCTTTCAGTTTAGTCTAAGTTGTATGAAGCAGGAAGGCAATGGGTGGAACACCATCCTCCCGCTGCTCAGCATTCTATGGGACTGAAGAGAAGGGAACTTAATATTTTCTCCCTCAGAAGCCTGAATCACCTTCTCAAACATCTGAAAGAATGGGCTGGGCGTGGTGGCTCACGCCTGTAATCCCGACACTTTGGGAGGCCGAGGCAGGTGGATCTCCTGAGGTCAGGAATTCGAGATCAGCCTGACCAACATGGTGAAACCCTGGCTCTACTAAAATACAAAAGTGAGTCGGGCGTGGTGGTGGGCACCTGTAATCTCAACTACTCAGGAGGCTAAGGCAGAAGAATCTCTTGATCTCAGGAGGCAGAGGTTGCGATGAGCCGAGATAGCGCCATTGCACTCCAGCCTGGGCGACAAGAGCGAAACTCTGTCACAAAAAAAAAAAAAAAAAAAAAAAAATCTAAAAGAATGTAACTCATTTCAGAGACATTTGAGGCTAAACTAATGCTGCCAGGGTTTTCGAAATTAAAGGAATTCTAGGCCCCTGAAGAATCTGCACAACATCACCACCTCCTTTGTGGATCTTAGGATTCAGAAGGAGTTTTCTCTGCAAACATGGCAAGAAAAAAAACTGGTAAAATTAAGGCTCCAAATTCTATTGAGCTGTTTGTAATTCTTTAAATCTTTCTCTCCTATATGTATCTTTTTTCCAGAGGCTACATAGAAGTTAGTAATTAGATTGGTTTGTATTCATTCATATGTCAATAAATGATTTAGTTTTTTGGGGATGAAAGCAAAACTATGTTCCAGATGCCACGACACTAAGATTCAGCCATTCACACTAAGCAGAGTTTTGCCAGCCGAGCTCCATAGGTGTAACCATAAGCCACGTATTCACCCAGTACCCAGGAGAGACTTTACGCCGAGAAAGAACTAAATAGGTCCTTAAAGGGTAGACTGGAAAAGGTAATGACACATGTCACAAGGATATTGCCTAACCTTACTAAGCAAATCAGAAAATGAAATGCTTTGTCAGCAGAGCCTGCATTAAATGGATATTTCATTCACCTTAATTCCCTCCTGTTTTGTGTCATGCCCATTTTTAGTAGGCAGCGACATCAGTAGGCACCTACATCAGAGATACAGGTCATTAATCAGTTGTATTTATGGCTATATTCAAAGTCTATTGATCACTGAAACACGCTGTTCTTGGGCTTATGAGTCAATATGTTCCTAAGACCTTGAGAACCTTGGGAGGAAGGAACAGGAGGTATATTGGCAAGAAAGCACAATCTATTACATTACAGCCTTAGAGCTCATCAATGGGAAGGAAAATTCCTGACACTGTAGCCTGCAGCAGCTGTGAACTTCAGCATCCCCTCTTTTTGATTTGTCTCCGGAATTGAGAGATCTGGCTTTCCTTTCAGTCATGGCTCTCTTGTTTGCACTGGGGCAAATGGTGCCTCCTGTCCTAGTGTGATGCCTTCCACCCTTTGTCTTGGACACTTCTGAGCTGTGCATATGCCTTTGGTTTAATGATTTGATCATGTGCCTTTGGTTTCAAGGTTTGATCATGTGAGAATATAATTTAGTTAGAATTTAGACGCCAATCACAACCATCCATCAGCCACTTCACATTACAACAAAATTAGGAGCTCGTCAACTCACAGAGATTCCACAATCATGTATTAAAGTCGTAACGGGAATCCAACTGCATCTTTTCATCTACTACAAATGTAAGACCCAGTAGGAAGAAAACAGATGTAAAAAATTTCTGGCACATGGTTTTGGGGCACAACGCAGGAGGCATTGTGTTAAAAGGCACTTTGTCAAAACATGCTGTGTAATTTTTTTTTTTTCTGAGCATAGTATCAATAAATCAAAGACAATGGCTGGTCCTGAATCAACATAAATTGTTCAGTGAGATAATTAAAGACCCAAGTCATTAAGGGCTCAGTACAAAGGCTGATATTAAAAATGAATGTGTTCTGAGAGTGGACCACTTCAGGTCTCTTCCTATTTCAAGTATATTACACATCACTGTAGCTACCTCCTTCTCTCAATCATATCTCTCTACAGAGGAAGATTTTACACTCTGTGCCAGCAAAATGAATTTTTTTGTCATATTGATAATTGACTCTCACTGCTGTGAGAATTATTGGTGGTATGAAAATAATTACTATTTGAGGTTGGTAGTCAAAGATCCAGTCTGCTGGAGGGAACTAAAGGTTTTTATGGATCTGGGAAGTGATTTTTACAATTAAGCCTTAAAGCCATGGGAAGAAGTACAAATAGAGCCTGTTTAATTTTTTTTAATATGGTAAAAAATTCAAATAGTACAAGTGTGTACAGCAAAAAATGTTTGCTTCCCACTCCAAACACCCAATCTTCCCTCTGAGAATTAAGCCTGGCAGTTTTCTATATATTCCTCCAGACACTTCCTGTACAAACAAGCAGATATGTTTCTATATAACTCTGTTTTAAGCAACACATAAAAGTATATATGGCCAGGTGTGGTGGCTAATGCCTGTAATCCTGGCACTTTGGGAGGCCGAGGTGGGCGGATCACCTGAGGCCAGGAGTTCGAGACCAGCCTGACCAACATGGTGAAACCCTGTCTCTACTAAAAATAACAAAAAATTAGCTGGACGTAGTGGTGTGTGCCTGTAATCCCAGCTACCTGGGCCACTGAGGTAAGAGAATCACTGGAACCTGGGAGGCAGAGGCTGCAGTGGGCCAAGATAGCACCATTGCACTCTAGTCTGGGCAACAGGAGCGAAACTCCATCTCCAAAAAAAAAAAAAAAAAAAATACTACAACATCATGCACGGCACTTATTCATTAACACCATATCTTCTCAATCGTTCCATATCAACACGTACAAAGTAACCCCATCCAGTGCATATTCCCAAATACGTATATGGCATAGATGATGTGACTGTCAATGTGTGAACAATGTTAACTTCCAAACAGGCTAAAGCAAGCAGCAAAGAGCCTTAGAAACAAAATGAACCCCTGTAACTACTGCTGTTCCAGCTGGTAGTTGTACATTTCAAGGCTCTCACTGTAGCCACTGTGATTCTAATCCAGAAAACTGTGTGTCTTTATCTACACAGTGACTGTATCAGCTCTCTGGGCCATAGCAGAGGGAGCAGCTATAGTCTGGAAGTGCTGGAACAAAGTAAGATGTACTTGAAGGGCAGAGCAGAAAAGGCAGAGAAGTCCCACCTAATCCTCATAATCTCCGGCACAACTTTCCCGAAGAGCCGACAATTCCCATGACTGCCCACTCATCTGTTCTGAAAGTGAGCGTCTACCTGTCTCTAGGCGCTCACCAGTCCTTAATCTTCCATGACTTGTTTCCACTCGAAAATGCCATCCTTTCTCTCTCAATCTCTCCAGCCCAGGATGATTGAGAACAGGGAGACAGTGAATCACCAGCGAGAAGGCCTGGGGTGACTTTTCTGAATAAAAATATGCATAATTCAGCAGCTGGAGAACTATTCCTGGAAACAGATGATGAACAGCCCAGGCTCTTTATAAAGGGCTGGGGTCAATTTCCTACTGGTTAAGCAAGTCGTACTTCTTAGGAAGGCATATCTTTGACCCAACTTAATACTGTAGCTATTATTGAGTCCTGGTGGCTCTTATAAACCTGAGAGGCACAGTTACTCAGTACTGAGTCCTTGTAAAAGATGCAGAAACTCAGATATATCTGGTGTTTCCAAATGGTTCTAACACATATCTCCAACTAAAGGTCACTAAAGGTTCTAGTACAGCAGAGTTAGTAATGACTATTGCTTTTGCTTGTTTGTTCGTTTTTGAGACAGAGTCTCATTCTGTCGCCCAGGCTGGAGTGCAGTGGCGTGATCTCAGCTCACTGCAACCTCAGCCTCTCCGGTTCAAGTGTTTCTCCTGCCTCAGCCTCCCGAGTAGCTGGGACTACAGGCATGCGCCACCACGCCTGGCTAATTTTTGTATTTTTAGTAGAGACGGGGTTTCACCATGTTGGCCATACTGGTCTCGAACTCTTGACCTCAAATGATTCACCCACCTCGGCCTCCCAAAGTGCTGGGATTACAGGCGTGAGCCACCGCGCCCAGCCAGTAATGGCTATTGTTAAAGACCTTTGGAAGACAAGGCTTAACTCTTTAGGAACCTTTGAAAAACATTTTACTTACAGACCTTGTTGAACTCTCGGGAGGCAGCTGCTCTCCTCTGATTCTAGTTGGAGCATTATATATGAACCACCCTGGACAAATGTTTGCCTGTTTTATACAGTAAACTTTGTTTCTAGAGGTTAAAGAGCTTGACACTAAATAAATAGCACGATGATAAAAAAAAAAATTGGCCAAACTCCCAACACCTTCTGAATATATTCTCTTAGTTTTTTTCTTTTCATTACAAGAACTACAAATAGGGATGTATAATATATATTTACAAAAGAAGCTGACCAATCACATCGTCTTTACCAACCACGGCTATATGACTTGTTCAATTCATACTGTGATGTGATTTTTTAAAAATAAGTGATCGCTTAAAAATTATGTTAAAATAGTCTCATGATTTGGATGCCTTTTAGTATTTAGAACATGAATTGATCATCTTCTACCATATTGAGGAATACTTTTTTAAAAAAATTAGTTGTCTTCTTTGAGGAGGCTTACCAAGGGCTTATAACCTAAAATACCTGGAGCCTTTTCTTCCAAAGGACTTGGCATAATTCAGCAGAAAATATCCTGGTTGTGGTTACTTCTGAGATACCCCCTTCTCTGACCCAACACAGTTTCTCTCCATTCTTAGCACATCTGACCCTACAGAGATGCCACTGGAGATCACTGATCCATCCACTGAAAACGTCAAAGTTCTCAACGTCACAAAACTGAAAGTTCTCCTCTGTTCCAGGGAGAATATTAGCTTCTTAAAATACTAACTATTAGAAAACACCGCTGCCACCAGGTCCCTGCACACAGGCCTCTCCGACTTGTCTTAAGCAGCACAAACTGGACGCTGGGCTCTGCAGCAAGTGTATACTAGCGATGTCTGTTCACATCACTACTCTCAAAAACAAGAAATTCCCTGCCCTTAATTTTTGCTATTCCTTATGGCCTAATTTGTACGTTTTAACGGCATTAAATGTCACATTTGTATGCAATGAAACCTCATCATTTTCAGACTTCACTCATGCATCTATGATGAGTGAAAAATAACATGTCTAGTTGCCCTGAAATGTTTTCAGTCTCATTTGCTTAGTCACTAGGAGTCTGAATAAGTGGTTATTGAAGGGGTGATGAAAATAAAGGTATAATGTTGAATTTAAAAATAGTACTGATAGATTAATTCATGTCACACACACACACACACCTGGATTCCTAAATTCATTTACTTCATAATTTATTATGAACCTATTATGTACCAGGCATTGTGCATCTTGGGCCTTAAGGATGCGAAATTACTAAAACAATGATCCTGTTTTCAAGAAGCTCATAGTCAGAAGAGACAGACTAAATGAGAGAAAAGTAAATCATGATAAAACCACATAAGGAGCACAGTGAAAAAAGACAGGAGGGGCTATCACAGAAAAACAGTGTAACATTATCCATTGGTCCATCTTGAGAGTAAAAAGTGCCACTGAAGTTAGCACCATATACCTGAAATTTTAATTTATGAATTGATATATTGGTTTTTATCATATTGGTAGGCTTATAAAAAGAATTTTATGGCCAGGTGCAGTGGCTGACGCTTGTCATCCTAGCACTTTGGGAGACCGAGGAGGGCGAATCACCTAAGTCAGGAGTTTGAGACCAGCGTGGCCAATATGGCGAAACCCCATCTCTACTAAAAATACAAAAATTAGCCGGGCGTGGTGGTGCGCGCCTGCAGTCCCAGCTACTCGGGAGGCTGAGGCAAGAGAAACACTTCAACTGGGGAGGCGGAGGTTGTGGTGAGCTGAGATCACGCCACTGCACTCCAGCCTGGGCAACAAAGCGAGACTCCATCTCGGAAAAAAAAAAAAAAATTAGCTGGGTGAGATGGCACGCACCTGTAGTCTCAGCTACTCAGGAGGCTGAGGTGGGAGAATCGCTTGAACCTGGGAGGTGGAGGTTGCAGTGAGCTGAGATTGCACCACTGCATTCCAGCCTAGGAGACAGAGACACTCCGTCTCCAAAAAAAAAAAAAAAAAAGAATCTTATTTAATCACTATTTTTAAAAATAGAAATTTTCCAAAAATTAAAATAACTTTCTGTCAAAGCCAAAAAAATTTTAACTTCTTTATGTTGATTAAGTAAATATCAGAAAATAACATAAGCAGAATAATTAGTGTTGGCACATATCCCCCACGTTTTAATCAAATTTTTAATTTATATGTTTCTAAACCCGTATCTCGGAAATTCATTTTTTAATATGTATTATTTTTATTTTTTCATAAAATTTTCTTCAATCTTCTTCGAAGTTGCATTTGATGATTACTAAGTTTTAAACTGTCCACACTTTCTTCAATTGATTCTTCTCTACTGATCGTAATATTTTTCACTTGGAAAATACTCTCTCTACAATTGCTGCAATATCTATATTCACAGCAAATCTTGCTAAATGAGCAAATTCTGAATTGTAAATTTTTAAACCAAGTATGTAAGTAGTTCAGCCTTCAAAATATTTTTATAGGTATAATTATTTTGTTACCTTTTGACAAGTAAATAATTTTACAACATAAACCTTCTCCCATTAATGATTTAATATTTCCCCAAATTTGGATACTGCAAAATAATCAGCCTTTTGAATCTCCTTCCATTGCTGTACAGATATAAAATTATCCAATTAAAAATAGAGGCACCACAAAGACACTTTCCACAAGACACGATTACAGAATGTCAAAACTAACTTTTTTTTTTTTTTTTTTTTGAGACAGAGTCTCACTCTGTCGCCCAAGCTGGAGTGCAGTGGCGTGATCTAGGCTCACTGCAAGCTCCACCTCCTGGGTTCACGCCATTCTCCTGCTTCAGCCTCCCGAGTGGCTGGGACTATAGGCACCCGCCACCATGCCCAGCAATTTTTTTTGTATTTTTTAGTAGAGACAGGGTTTCACCGTGTTAGCCAGGATGGTCTCGATCTCCTGACCTTGTGATCCGCCCGCCACAGCCTCCCCAAGTGCTGGGATTACAGGCGTGAGTCACTGTGCCCGGCCAACTAACTCTTATACATCATTTAAGTGCTCGCCATTTAATTTGTTTTCTTTCTTTCTTTTGTAGGAATATATTTCAAGTTTTGTTTTCAATAATTACTATTCGCTACAAACTTCAAAATGTACTCTTTGGGGCATTTAATTTGTTGAATACTTTAATTAAAGATTTCCAACTGTTTTTTAACCAACATACCAAAATATGGGGTATTTGTTTACAAATAAGTTTGATACCATGTTAGTCTGCCTAAACTGACTTTCAGTGTACTTCTTCAAAGACAGTTAGCTTAGAATGCATAACAAATATTTGGAATAAATGAAATAAAAGAGAAAAGAAGAAGATCTAACTAGGATCACAGCAGAAGAGAGCAGAATGGTGCTGAGGAATGGCTGAGATTTCATTTCATTCAGTTTTCAGCAGCTGCCACTCATCCGACAATGTGGTTTCCTCCATAGGACCCAGCAGCCCTGCTGCAGGAGCGGAGGATGCAGGCAGCTGCACTGCGGTCAGGTGTTGCATCTGCAGAGTGAATGCAGCAGGCAAGGAAGGAACGATGGCGGCAGGAGAGTGATCGTGGGGAGGCTGGAAGGGGTTTGGCTAGATAGGGAAGCCCAGGGTTGGGGCAGGCACTAGGAGTTCTCAAAGCACCAGAGAACAGGCATCAAAATAAGAAATTAAGGGGCTGCTGTCAACAAGGCTGAAGGCAGACACCGAGTGGTGGCGATCAGGATGATAGAGCCATAGCAGCTCTGGGGAACACCACTCTAGAGTGTGGCCGTGGGGCTGTGCTGCTTAACCATGGAGTTTTAGGAGAGAAAATGGTCAAGCACACAGGAGGTTATGATGTGGGTTGTCCTGTGGACACTGACATAGTGATCCTCCTGGCTGCAGAGCTGGGGAAGGAGCTGAAATCTATGAATCAATCACCAAAGCCCTCAATGTAAGAAATTAAGTGGTCAGAGGTCAGGAGGGGCAGAAACAAGGAAGGCAGGCCAGGAACACAGCATAAGGCCTGAGCCACAGTGGAGCAAAGATTTTTTTTTTTTTTTTTTGAGACAAGGTCTCTGTCACCCAGGCTAGAGTGAAGTGGTGCCATCATAGCTCACTGTAACCTTGAATTCCTGGGTGCAAGCAATCACGAGCAAGGATTTAAGATGTGAGATTAATCATCCGGATGTAGCAAAAGGGGATCTAGCAGAATTCTAAATGCCTCCTTCAAACCCAGAACCAGAGAGTCTTTCAATAATCCCAGCCACTCCCCTTCTTCCTTGTGGGAAACATCAAATTTCATACATTCATTGGGGCTGCCACGCCAGCATCATCACCAACATGCGTTATTCATAAACCTCCAAGGATTCAAAGAGATGATATCCTGTTTTGCAGATATCATCTCAGGAAATAGACTTTGCCAGCAAACAGCGAACCCAACAACTGGATTTCTAACATCTGTGCTTGTTTCATGGAGATTAACACTCAGAAAATGGTGACAACAGCAACATGAGACCACAGAATTTTAGATCTGAAACCTCAGACCTATTTAAAACAAACAAACAACGACTAAAAACCCTCTACTTTATAGGTAGACCCAGAGAGGCCAGGCGCTGAACTATCATAGACCTCATGAGAGTCAGATGGAAGCCTAGACTCTGTGGCTCTCTATTCCAGTCCATTTAATGCTCTTACCAATTAACAACTTTACTAAATTAATTTCCTATATAAACTCTGCAAGATCTCCCCCAAATCTCTTTCCAGATGCCTGGCAAAAATCTTCCAAACGGGAACACTAGGAAGTTTACACCTCTAGCCTCAACTCTCCCATGGTGGGGGCTCCATAAATACTTGTTGAGCGAATGAATGAATATGATGATGCGTAATGATTAGTACAGATTTAAGATGTTACAGAATTTTAGGAAAGAGAAAATTTCTGTGGCTGGGGCTTCTGGGATGAGAGAGGATGTGTAGCGTACATTTTAGAGAGGAGCCACTGCAACTCACAATGATGCCTTTCCTTGGCGATTATGCAGCATGCGTTGGTATCACAGGGAAAGCCCTGGTGGAGCAGACACCCTTGAGGAGAGGATGAAGAAGAATTAGCCAAGGGGATATGCTGGGGTGCAGGGCGGGGCTGTGCTCCAGGCAGATGTGTATTCAGAAGCCTGGGTCGGATTATGAGGGATTTAGTCTGTTGTGGTGCTGTAAAAGAAAAGAGAGGTTCTAGATGACTGAAAGGAGTAGAAGGAGCATTATAGAAATTGGGAGACACGAGAGAAAACCCAAAGCAGGAATGGATACATTGTATTTGCAGGGCATGAGGAAATTAGTTTGGTTGGGGCAGAGTGCTGTTTCTTTAATAAGTCATCAAACAGAAATGCAACTCAAGTGCATCTCAAACTAGAATGCCTAATCTGATATATTCTGAAATTTATTAGCACATAGGTGCTCTTTTTATAAGCCCCAAGTTTTTATCTACTAGGGAGTCAGAAGCAATGAAGTCCATGGTGATACTATCTGTATTTTTTTATTCTACTAGCCCCATCTTACTGACTTTGTGACATTACATATATCCTTAAATCAAATAAATGTCTATATAATATATAAGTAAATGGATAGTTTCTGAAATTGATGCTTTATTTTCTAAGGATGAACAGACTCTTAAGGTACTTTCTATGACTTCTTAAATTTGAATATTAGTGATCAGATCTAACTTTTCAAAAAGGTTACAACTGTTCATATAATGCATGTAATTTTTAAACTGTACATACTTTAAGAAATTATCAGATGTTTGATGAAAGATGTTGTCACTCATATTGGCTAAAATGGGTAAGATGGTATTTAGGAAAGTAGTGTGAAAATGTTTAAGTCAAAAATTATTGGGCTGGGTGCCTCACACCTGTAATCCCAGCACTTTGGGAGGCCAAGACAGGCAGATCACGAGGTCAGCAGTTCGAGACCAACCTGGCCAACATGGTGAAACCCTATCTCTACTAAAAATACAAAAATTAGCTGGGCATGGTGGTCAATTCCTGTAATCCCAGCTACTCGAGAGTCTGAGGCAGGAGAATCACTCAAACCTGGGAGGCGGAGGTTGCAGCAAGCCAAGATCGCACCACTGCACTCCAGCCTGGGCGACAGTGTGAGACCCCGTCTCAAAAAAAAAAATTATCGGATTAAAAACATGATTATAGAAAGTCAAAAACTGTTATAAGAGACAAGGAAGGATATCATATAATGATAAAAGCGTTAATTCACCAAGTAGATGTAACAAATATAACCATACATGCACCAAACATTGGAGCTCCAAAATATTTGAAGCAGACATCAACAGAACTGAAGGGAGACATAGCTCCACAAGACTTCAATACCCCACTTTCAATAATGGATGGAACAACCAAACATAAGACCAATGAGGAAGTAGAAGACCTGCACGACACTGGAGAACAACTGGACCTAACAGATATATGCAGAGCACTGCATCCAACAACAGCAGAACACACACCGTTCTCAAGTTCACGTGGAACATTCTCCAGGGTAGACCATATGTTAGGCCACAAAATAGTGTCAGTAAAATTTAAAGGACTGAAATCACACAAAGTATCTTTCCAATCACAATAAAAGGAAACTAGAAATCACTGGAGAAGGAAAACTAAACAATTCAGGGACACACAGAAATTAACATATTATTAAACAACCACTGGGTCAAAGAAGAAATCACAAGAGAAAATAAGATAAAATAAAAACACAATATACCAAAATGTATGGAATGCTACAAAAGCAGTGCTAAGAGGAAAATTTATAGCTATAAATGCTTAAAAAAGAAGACCTTGAAAAACATGATTATGTATTGGCAATTTCATACAGCTGAACCTAGTAAGACTGGCTCCAGATTATGCTTTTTTTTTTTCTTTATCTTCTTAACTCTCTAAATCTTTTATGTATCAGCGGGTTTTCCAGTGGCAGAAAAAAATAAATAACAAAGCATATTCAATTGTTAGTCTGGAGAAGGACAAACCAGCAGCAGTAGCAACCAGAGGTATTGAATTAGCCTCTGCTGGCATATCCAGCCATAACTCCCACCAAGATGTCACATTACCCCCGACCCCAGCCAGACTGAACTCCACAGGACAAAACCACTCATGGATTAAATCCCTCACAGACCAAACCCTCACAGACTAAGCTCTCCTCACAAAGCCCCTCATAGACTCAGCCCTCCTCTCAGACAAAGCCCCTCATAGACTCAGCCCCTCACAGACTCTTCTTCCCTCCCAGGCTCCCTAAACCCCTCTAGTGGTACCTGCCCTTCTGCCTGGAGCCCAGCTTCCTATCTCGTGGCAGCACCTCCATCTGGCTGACTCTTTTTTTTTTTTTTTTTTTTTTGAGACAGAGTCTCGCTCTGTCGCCCAGGCTGGAGTGCAGTGGCGCAATCTCGGCTCACTGCAAGCTCCGCCTCCTGGGTTCACGCCATTCTCCTGCCTCAGCCTCTCCGAGTAGCTGGGACTACAGGCACCCGCCATCACGCCCGGCTAATTTTTTGTATTTTTAGTAGAGATGGGGTTTCACCGTGTTAGCCAGGGTGGTCTCGATCTCCTGACCTCGTGATCCGCCTGCCTCGGCCTCCCAAAGTGCTGGGATTACAAGCGTGAGCCACTGCGCCCGGCCGTGGCTGACTCTTAATCACCCTCCATTTAAGGCGTCTCCTCCCAGAGCGCCCTGCACTGTCCTCAAGGAAAGCAACCTCCTAGGGTTATAATCTGTCCTCTACAAGGAGTGCTACTGAGGAGCATCGGCTGTGTCTTGTCCGTATCCCCCAAGCCCCTTCCCACCCCCGCAATGCTGAACAGAAACCACAGGCCTGTTAGGTGTTCAATTAGTATCTGCTGTGAACAAAGATAAGATTTTGGTAATTTATATATAAATATATTAAGGTGTCATATTCGGAAGCATTTTTTTTCTTCATTATTATGCATGGCTACTTACAGAAGGCTTTCTACTGGGAGTAATAATTTGTGTTCTAATTAGAACTGTTTCTGAGAACACAGAGTATGAATTATGAATACAATATCTACACGACAGCTAACAGCAGTGACCCCCACAAACTGGGAACTGTGCAAACAGCTTACTGCACAAGCCAACAGAGTACAGAGACCATATTTTCTCTTGGAAGCTGATATATTTTCATGCCTTGGGGGTACCAGGAACCAAATTAATATTCTTTAAAGAATGTGTGTTTTGTCCTTAGCTTTTCAAGCTCCGCAGGAAATCACAACACTGGTAAAAAATCACAACACTGGTAAAAAACTCACAACATTGGTAAAAAAATTACATAAGAAATAAACATAATGATTGCTGTAAATGGAACAAGATTGTTCTAGTGAATTCCTGTGATATTGCTGAGTAAACTTTATTCCCCCTCACAAACCACCACAAAATACAGGATATTTTCTGGTTAGCTCTGCTTTTAAAATACTTCTTGAATCATAAAGAATAACATTTTCCAGGTAAACTGAACTATTCACATTAATGGTACCTACGAGGTTCTTTTTTTCCTAGAAAATGCTATCAGTGTATCGTATTAGGCTGGTCAAGGGCATACACTGGGTTGCTCACTGATTTGGGTAAATGATCCAACCTCTCTGCTCAGGTTCCTCATTGAAAATTGGGATCACAGTAACTCCTGAGTTTATTGTAAGGACTAAATGAGTAAAGAAATATGTTAACCATTATTACATTTCAAGGTGATCATATCAATTAAGCATTTGTTAAGCGCCTAGCATAACGTGAAAGCACTGTTCCAGCAGACAACAAGCAGAGACAACTTTTCTGATGGTGACAAGTGCTACAGGGAGAAAGAAAGTTGGGGAGGGGGATAAGGAATTAATGTATGTGTGGCACGAGGTGGTGGCGGGAGTTGCTATTTTATACAGGGGAGCTTGGGGGTAGATGTCAATGAACAGGTGACATTTGGCAGAAATTCTCATATTTCCGTTATTCCATGATAGCATTAAGATAAGTGATTCCAGCTGGGCGTGGTGGCTTACGCCTGTGATCCCAGCACTTTGGGAGGCAGAAGCGAGAGGATCACCTGAGGTCAGGAATTAGAGACCAGCCTGGCCAACATGGTAAAAACTTGTCTTTACTAAAAATACCCAAAATTAGCCGGGCATAGTGGCAGGCTCCTGTAATCCCAGCTACTCAGGAGGCTGAGACAGGAGAATCGCTTGAACACGGGAAACAGACATTGTGGTGAGCCGAGATCACGCCATTGCACTCCAGCCTGAGCAACAAGAGCGAAACTCCTTCTCAAAACAAACAGACAAACAAGCAAAAAACATAAAAAAAGATAAGTGATTCCAGCAGAAAGAATATCAGAAACAAGGGCCCTGTGGCAGTACTGGCCTGGTATGTTTGAGGAATTGCAAGGAAGCCAGACAGGCTGCAGCTGAATGAAAGAAAGAGAGAAAGGTGGGACAGGAAGTCAGAGACGTTTCCAGAAGCCAGGACACATAGGTCCCTGGAGGCCACCATAATGACTTTGTCTTTGACTCGAAGATGAGAAGCCAATGGGAGTTTTTCAACAAAGGCGTGATAAGATCTGGCTAACACACTAAAAAAGAACAGCACAGTGGGGTAGGATTGGGGGAAGAAAGATGTTTTATATGGTGGTTTGGAAAAGGGTGGTAGGTGTAGAGACAAGGAAAAGTGGTTGCATTTGTTGTATATTCTGAAGCTGGTGGCCACAGGATTTGCCAAGGGATGGGATTGTTGGGTATAAGAGAAAAGGATAAGTCAAGGACGACTCCAGATTTTTGGCCTGGGCGACTGGAATAATGGAGTTGCCATTTGCTAAGATGAGACAGACAGCAGGAGAAGCAGATTTTGTGGAAAACTCAAGAGTTTATTTTGGATCTGGTATGTGAGTGATGCTTATTACCTGGCCAAGTGGAACTGCTGAGAAGACAGTTGGATATACAAGCTTAAGAGTTCTGGACAGGGCTCCAGGCTGGAGATACAAATTGAGGAGTTACCCACATATGGAAATATACATCTTATTGGAAATATGTTCTAATTCCACAGCAATACAATCTATTTCTTTTTAAAAATATTTCTGATCTATCCTTTGCATTGTATCAGCCTGAAGTTTATTTTACTTCCTAAGTTATTATACTTGTAAAGGGGAAGGAGTTGAGGCGGTGTCCTTTCTCATCTCCGAATATATGGACTAATATTCTTCTGTTTTGTTTTGAGACAGTCTCTCGTTCTGTCACTCAGGCTGGAGTGCAGTGGTGTGATCTCGGCTTACTGCAACCTCCGCCGAGTTCAAGCAATTCCCTGCCTCAGCCTCCTGAGTAGCTGGGATTACAGGCACCTGCCACCACGCCCAGCTAATTTTTGTATTTTTAGTAGAGACGGGGTTTCACTATCTTGGCCAGGCTAGTCTTGAACTCCTGACCTCGTGATCCACCTGCCTCAGCCTCCCAAAGTACTGGGATTACAGGTGTGAGCCACCACGCCTGGCCCTGGATTAATGTTCTACAAGTCAAGTCAGATGAGAAATAAATTCCAAACGAACTGACTTTCCGTGTATCACTTCTCCCAATGTCATAATGACATCCTACTATCTAAAGCAGAATGTTCCAAAAACAGAATTCTGAAAAAAAAAAAAAAAAAAAAAGCATTTTTCCAAAAACCAAAACAAAATTTAAATATAGACCTCTGGAAACAATTAAGTCTCTTGCTGCAGCAGTACAGGAACAAATTTACTGTGATACTCAGAACTGAAATAGCAATTAGGTAATAACATCAAGGTGCTGAGCATCCCCTGCTGTATCTCAGTGCCCACGATGCTGTTTCCTAGGAAACTAAAACTTTCCAAGGCACAAACATTGTAAAATACAGTCCTCCAAAATGTTGTGTTTTAGATCCTCCCCATATACTTAGAAGCTAAACACTTTCTTAGCTCTTTAGTCAAACAAAAACAAAATAAAAACAAAAACTCTTTCCACTTTCTCACTGACCCAGACAGAAAAGATGGGGGCCAGGGGCAGTGGCTCACGTGTATAATCCCAACACTTTGGGAGACTGGGAGGATCGCTTGAGGTCAGGGGTTTGAGATCAGCCTGGACAACACAGCAAGACTCATCTCTACAAAAGTAAAAATAATTAGCCAGGCATGGTGGCACATGCCTGCAGTTCCAGCTACTCAGGATGCTAAGGTGGGAGAATCGCTTGAGCCCAGGAGTTGGAGGCTGTAGTGATCTATGATCACGCCAGTGCCCTCCAGCCTGGGTGACAGAGAGAGACCACAACTACTGAAAAAAAAAATTTAATAAAAAGAAAAATAGATGGAGTCTCAGGAGCATAAACCACTGAGCCTTGCCAAACAAAAACAAAAAATACAACAACCAAAAATAATACAGGCTACAAAATCCTCAAACCAAACCAAAGACTTTCCCAGTACTGTTAATTCTGATATATCCAGGGCTTTCTGTCATTGCTTTTTTCTTTTTATACTCATTTGGATAACTAATGGAGACAAAAAGGGAATAAGAGAGGCTAACTTGAATTTTCAAAATGTCTAACACAAAATATTTTAAGACATATTATTATGCCATTAAAATACACCTAATATTTAGAACTAAACTATCAAAGTTTTACCAAATAGGATTCCTTTAGGGACTAACTAGATTAATGTAAATTTCAGATGACATGATTACTGAGATAGAAAATGGTAAGAAATCCACAAAACAACACTAGAACTAGTAAGTGAATTTATCAAGATCAGAGGCTAATGCACAAAAATCAATTATATTTTTATATGCCAGCAGCAAGCAACTGGAAAAATGAAATAAAGATCCACTGACAATAGAATAAAAAATATTTCAGAATAAATTGAACAAGTATATGAAGACCTACATCCTGAAAACTATAAAATGTCACTGAGAGCAATAAAAAACCTAAATAAAATGAAAACACTTATGTTCATTAATCAAAAGGCTACGTGTTTTAAGCTGTCAGTTGTTCTCAAATTGATATATAGATTCAATGTAAGCCCAAACAAAATTCCCACAAGCATTAAAAAAGGCAGCCGGGCATGGTGGCTCACGCCTACAATCTTAGCACTTTGGGAGGCCGAGACAGGCGGATTGCCTGAGCTCAGGCATTCAAGACCAGCCTGGGCAAGATGGTGAAACCAAATCTCTACTAAAATACAGAAAATGACCTGGGCGCCTGTAATCCCAGCTACTCAGGAGGCTGAGGCATGAGAACTGCTTGAACCCGGAGGCGGAAGTTGCAGTGGGCCAATATTGTGCCGATGCATCAGAGCCTGGACAATAAAGCAAAACTCTGTCTTAAAAAAAAAAAAAAAAAAAAAAAGGCAAGTCTATTCTAAAAACTTACATGAAAATACAAATACTCTAGAATAGCCAAAGCAATTTTAAGGAAAAAAAAAAAACAAAGTTGGAGAACTTACAGCAAATGATGCTGAAAACTGGATAGCCCTATGACAAAAATGAATATTGTCATTACTTCATACTATATAAATTAACCTGAAATTGATCATGATATGTACCTAGGTAGAAAAGCTGACCTGGCACGGTGGCTCATGTCTGTAATCCCAGCACTTTGGGAGGCCGAGGTGGGCGGATCACTTGAGGTCAGGAGTTCAGGACCAGCCTGGCCAACATGGTGAAACCCCGTCTCTATGAAAAATACAAAAAAAAAAATTAGCTAGGCATGGTGGTGCACGTCTGTAATCCCAGCTACTTGGGAAGCTGAGGCAGGAGAATCACTTGAACCCGGGAGGCAGAGGTTGCAGTGAGCCAAGATTGCGCCACTGTACTTAGGCCTGGGCGAGAGAGCGAGACACCATCTCAAAAAAAGAGCAAAAGCTAAAATTATGTAACGTCTAGAGAAAAAAATTATTTGCATAGGCAAAGACTTTTAACACAGGACACAAAAAGCACAAGCCACTAAAAAAATGAACATTATCACGACCAAAAAAAAAAAAAAAAAAAGAATGAACATTATCACCACTAAAACTTTCCTTATTCAAAAGGTACCATTAAGAATTAGGTGACAGTGGCCGGGCACAGTGGCTCATGCTTGTAATTCCAGCACTTTGGGAGGCCGAGGCGGGCAGATCACGAGGTCAGGAGATTGAGACCATCCTGGCCAACATGGTGAAATCCTGTCTCTACTAAAAATACAAACAATTAGCCAGGCGCGGTGGCCGGCACCTGTAGTCCCAGCTACTCAGGAGGCTGAGGCAGGAGAATGGCATGAACTGGGGAGGCAGAGCTTGCAGTGAGCCGAGATCGCACCACTGCACTCCAGCCTGGGCGACAGACTAAGACTCCGTCTTAAAAATAAAAATAAAAAAAAAGAATTAGGTGATAGCTTCTTAGTATAACACCAAAAACATAAGCAATGAAAGAAAAAATAAACCAGACCACCTCAAAGTTAAAAAAAACTTTTGTGCTGTAAATGAAACTACCAAGAAAGTACAAAGACAATCTACAGAATAGGGGAATACATTTGCAAATCATGTCTGGTAAGAGACTTGCATATAAAATATATAAGGCAGTATTACAGCACAACAATAAAAGACAAATCGATTTTTACAAAGGATAAAGGATTTGAATATATATATATATATATCTCCAAAGAAGATATGTAAGTGGCTAACATGGGAAAAGATGTTCAAAATCGTTAGTTATCAGGAAAATACAAACTGAAACCTCGAGATGCCACTTCACACCCACAGGATGGCTATCATCAAAAAGACAGAGATTAAGCGTTAATAAGGATGTAGAGAAGCTGGAATCCACATATGCTGCTCATGGGATTGTAAAATGGTACAGTCATTTGGAAAATAGTTTGATGACTCTTCAGAATGTTAAAAAAAAGAGCTATCATTTGACCCGGCAATTTCACTCCTAGGTATATACCCAAGGGAAATGAAAGCAAGTCCACAAAAAAACCTGTACATGAAAATGTCTGCATCATTATTCATATTAGCCAAAAAGTGAGACAACCTAAATGTCCATCAACTGAAAAACAGAGAAACAAAATGTGATATATCCAGATAATAAAATATTATTTGGTAATAAAAACGAATGAAGTACTGATACATGATACAATATGGATTAATCTTGCAATCAATAAGCTGAGAGAGAGAATCCAGTCATGAAAGATCACATGTTGTATAATTCCATTCATATGAAAAGTTTAAAACAGGCAAATCCATACGGACCAAAAACAAGTAGTTGCAAGAGAATGAGGGAGGGAGGAATTGAGAGTGATTGCTAATGAGTATACGGTTTCTTTTAGAGGGACAAAAATGTCCTAAAATTAGGTTGTAGTGATGGATGCATAATCTTGTGACTATAACAAAAAACATTTCGGGCCAGCTGCGGTGGCTCACACCTGTAATCCCAGAACTTTGGGAAGCTGAGGTGGGTGGATCACCTGAGGTCAGGAGTTCAAGACCAGCCTGACCAACCTGGTGAAACCCCATCTCTACTAAAAAAATACAAACAATAGCTGGGCATGGTGGCAGGTGCCCATAATCCCAGCTACTCTGGAGGCTGAGCTAGGAGAATCGCTTGAACTGAGGAGGCAGAGGTTGCAGTAAGCCAAGATCAAGCCTTTGCACTCCGCCTGGGAAAAAGAGTGAGAATCTGTCTCAAAAGCAAAAAAAAATTCATTGTACACTTCATGGGTGAATTGTATAGTATGTAAATTATATTTCACTGAATTTTTTTAAAAGGCACCTTAAAAAAACAGCAACACAAGCTACAAAATGGAAGAAAATATTCATATTACATGTATCTGACAAAGTATGGACTATATAAAGAATGCTTTCAACCCAAGAATGTGATGATAATCCAATAAAGATTGAGCAAAAGATCTGAACAAACATTTTATAAAAGAAGATATACAAGTGGCCAATTGGGGCATAAAAAAAATGATCAACATGATTCATCATCGAGAAATGCAAATTAAAACCACCCTGCGCTATCATTACACCCCATTAGAATGGCTAAAAGTGAAAACCTCAAGGGCTAGCAAGAATGTAGAGCAACAGGAACTGACATATACTGCTGGCCAAAAAAAAAAAAATGGAAAACAGTACAACCACTTTGGAAAACCATCAGGCGGTTTATTAAAAAGCTGAACACAACATCTACCATATGACCCATTCATTCCACTCCTAGGTCTTTACTCAAACATGCATGCACACAAAGACCTGTACATGAACATCCACAGCAACTTCACTCATTAGAGTCCCCAAACTGGAAACTACCCAAGTGTCTATGAATACAAAAGTTTAAAACACGTGGAATATTCATAAAATAATGGAATACTACTCAGTAATAAAAAGGAATGAACCACTGAGACATGCTACATGGATGAATGTCAAAATAATGATGAGTGAAATAAGCCAGACACAAAAGGTACATATTATGTAAGTCAATTTATATGATATTTTATAAAATATAAAATAATCTCTCATAAGTAGGTTACTGGTTGACTAGGATCATGAATGAGGAAGAGAAGACTTCAAAGGGGCCCAAGGGGTCTTGAGTGACAAGGAAATTTTCTGTCTCTTGACAGTGGTGGTGGCTTTACGGGTATGATTCTCTCACATTCATCACTGAAGTGTCCATTTAAATGGATACAGTGACTCATATGTAAATGATACCCCAAAAAAGTTGACTGGTATAATGAGAACCAATAAAAGAAGAATACAATTTAACATCTTTAAAATTAGCATATCTAATTTTTTGTGTAAATAAAGCTTCTGAACTACTGCACAAATTTTTTTTCCTTAGGTAATTCAAACACTCATTGCCTCTAAACTGGATTTTGTGATTAATTTGCACGACAAATCTCATACAATGTCCCCCAACGGTTATTCCCACCCTAATTCCTCTCTCAATTACTAAAAATTCTTAATGAGTGTGCTCCATATTAATGAGGTGGGTTTTTTTGTTTGTTTTTTGTTTCGAGATGGAGTCTTTCCCTTTCGCCCAGACTGGAGTGCAGTGGCACGATCACAGCTCATTGCAACCTCTGCCTCCCAGGCTCAAGCGATTCTCCTGCCTTAGCCTCCTGAGTAGATGTGACTGCAGGTGCCCACCACCATGCCCAGCTAATTTTTACATTTTTAGTAGAGACGGGGTTTCACCATGTTGGCCAGGCTGGTCTCGAACTCCTGACTTTAAATGATCTGCCTGCCTTGAACTCCCAAAGTGCTGGGATTACAGGCGTGAGCCACCGTGCCGGGCCAATGAGGTTTTTTTTTTTTTTCCTAACACAAACGAAGGAGGAATTCCTTGACAGAAAAAGCTCAGGGAGGAGCAGGGATAGCATTTCCAGGCTTTGTTCTGAGGTTGGTTTTGTTCCAGACATTTTTATGTTTTTATGCCAACCCATATTTGCGATAACTTTTGTTGGTAGTATACAACCCCAAGTTGCTTAGAACGGCAAATTCTAAATCAACTTGAACTTTATCTCATAAAATTAAAGACCATCTGTAGAGACACAGTGATGAAATGATACAGATATCCATAGAGAAACCACGTGTACTGAAGACCAAATATTGTGAGATTACTTCCTATCCTTTTCTCCTTCAATACTCACTATAATCCTCTAATGAAAATATTATTATCCCCATTTTCCCATCATGGAAACTGATACTCAGAGAAGCCCAGTTATTTGCTCCAGTTCACCTGGCTAGAAAGAGTCAGAGCTGAGGTTGACACATTTGAGGTGCTTTAACTGATATTTGGTTATAGTTCCATAAACACAAAACTTAAACAAGCAGATCCATATAGCTTTGGATTTGAGGATTAGTAGTTTTTGCATTACCAATGAAAAAACACACATTTAAATACACGGCTAACATTTTGCAGGGCATTTGGTTGCCACTGAAATCTCATAATCTTCCAATTGGGCAATAATATTTGATGAGAAAGTGATGCGCTTGCATCCTTATAGAACAGACTTTGCATAAAGCAAAGTCACATGAACTTCTAGGGCATGCTCCCAAATTTGAGGAGAACTAGCGCTCTCCAGGAAAAACCAGAAATATGGCAAATTGTAACGCAAACAGAAGAACAAGGAACTAGAAAAGACTACACTTAGGTAACTCGAGTTAACGTGGAATCAAGCAGTAAAAAAACTTCTTTGACTTATATCATGGCTGACTATAACATATAAATCTCTAAAACTGCTAGTCACCACCTAGAACTGCCATTTGACAGAGAGAAATCATACATATGCTTCTGGCAAAGACAGCTTTAAAATATTTATACAAAAATATCGTAACCTACAAAAATATTTTGAAGATCATGAAAGGTTAACTAAATGCACCGATGAACACTTATTTGCATCCTAACATGATCCCAAGTTAACGTGTTGCTTAAACATTCATAAGGAAAAGAAAAATCTACGGAAAAGAAATTGTGAGCCTAATCATCAATTCTACATATCCTCGACAATCCAAAGTCTCAAGATCATTAGCAAATCATGAAATTAAGTCTATATTCTAATCTTCAACAAAAATCTCCTCAGTCATTAAACTTAATCATATGATGTTCCAGCATTTATTCATTCAGGTAATGGTTAAAGCATAATATTGACTGACACAGTTTCTATCAGTTAATTCTACTAAATGTAGCCCTGGGATATTCCTAGGAATCTTATCACTTAGAGTAAAGCATTTATGCAGGCAGGGAGGCTAATTTCACCTTAAATTTTTAAAAATGCACATTCAAGTAAAGTCTCTATTTGAATATCTGGCTTTCTGATTTCTTCCCTCTTTTGGTAATCTCCAGTGTTAATGGAATGCAAAAATAACCTAATGAGGGGGATAATGTCATGGTCTGACACCAATTATACTTCTCTTATGTCTGGCACAAATTCCCTTTTCAATCACATGTGCTCTTATCTGTCAAAGGAAGAATACAAGGGGAGAAATGGGTATACGCAGTTACTATCTCCTTCCCTCCCCGGGCATCCCTGGAAAGGATGACAAGAGAGGGAGTTTCTCCTAGAGACAGGAGCAAAGTGTACCTTACAGTGGGCCCCCCGAAGTGTCTTCAGGCAGCCATATTTGGCCCGGGCATATTAGAAAGCAATACAGACACCCTGCAACAGGAACGTCACATTCACTGCTGAGGCTCTAGGTTATCAGTCCAGCCCAGCAGCTGCAGGCTGGTTCAAGGGAGGCCTGTAGACGCCTGTGTGCAGCCCACCGTCTTTAGTTGGATACAGGCCTCTCTAGTATCCCACAGGCCTCCCTGCTCCCTACTGCCTTCCCTGGCCCACTTCAATCATTTCTTTTCCCACCTGATCCCTTTAGACATTGGAGTTTGCAAGTTGGTTCAAAACTCATCAATCAAACAAGGTACTTACAGCTGCATGACCAAGTACAAGTGATTTGGGCTTTCATAAATGTCTTCCAGGGCAACAATATTTTCATGCTTAATCCTGAAAAAAAAATAGACACAAAAAATAGTAAGTACAATTAGATAGGAAAATGTTTCAAAACAGACAGCATTGTAGGAAAAAGTTACAAAACAGAATCCAAACTCCTGAACAAAAACATTTCAGACTTCATAATGTTGTCCCCAAACTTTTTCCAGACCCATTTCCTAACAGTCCTTCCCTGATCTCCACTCCTCTTCGTTCCTAAGGCTCAATACCCTACAGTTTAGCAAGAGTGAATTAACTACTGTTGCTTCATGTGAATCCCAGAAATGGGCCAAACCTATTATCTTGTAGAGCCCAACTCAGAGAGCTGGGCCGCTGGGCAGAATTGTCCCCTCTTCTGTTGTCTCCCAGTGGCCATCACGGACTTGCCTGACCACTTAATTATATGGAAATCTGTCCCCCATGACAGGCATATGTCAGGGAGCAGGGAGACCTGGTGAGACACTGGAGAATAAATATGTTCCAGGGAACAGTTTCTCTGGCACGTTCATGGGGCCAGTGTAAGGAAAAAAAAAACCAACCAGACTCCCTCATTGGGGTTCATGTCCCCCCACCCCACCCCACTACCAAATGTCACTTCAGCTTCCCAAGCAAACTAGATCAGTGCTACTCAAAGTGTGGTTCTCAAACAGGCAGCACCAGCATCTCCAAAGAGCTTAGTAGGAATGCAAATTCTCAGGCCCCACGACAAGCACAGAGTATGCAAGTTGAGGGCAGAGCCCAGGATTCAGTATTGTAATAAGATGCTCAGATATTCTACATATGTAAACTAGGCTTGAGAAATACTGTATTAGACCAGCGCTGCTCAAACTTCAACGTGCAAATGAATTGCCTGGAGATCTGGCTCCACTGCAGGCCCTGAGTCAGCAGGTTTGGTTGGGGCCTGGGAGGCTGCATTTCCAACCAGCTCCCAGGAGATCTTGGCAGGGCTGATCTGCAGACCGCACTCTTGAATAACCAAATTCTAACTAAAGAACAGGGCAGAAGGAAACAGCCAAATTCTAGCCCTTGGCACTATCCATTAAGAGCAGTTTCTGCTCAGAATGTAAGGCTTGATATTATTTAAAGCATGTGACAGAAAAAAAATTATTTCATTACTCAAGGTGATAATTAGCTCTTACCATAAGCCTCTCATTGAAATGACTGCTGAACCATTTAAAGACAAGCACAGAATACGCAGATTCTTGTGAACCTCTTGAAAGCTAGAACTACATTATTCATTTTGTTTGCTCCTGGTGCCTAGCACAGATCTGCTTAATAAATGCTTGCTGAATGAATGAATGATATTGAAAGGCTGTTGCCGCTAAACAGCAAGAAACCTTATTTAGTTAGGAAAAATGGAAACCATTTTCCTAAATGTGTGATGTCTTCCCCACGAAAAGAAGTTTATAAGGTGGAAAACAAACAGGAATATTATCTTCTTTTTGAGATGAAAGAGAACAAGATAATTAACAAAGACTGGGAAAGATTTCTTTGAATTCTACAGCTCGTAGTAGTCAATGCAGTTGTTTTGCAGGAGCTAAAACAATAGATTATACTAAATTCACCTTCCACCTGATTCCAAAGAATAGAGTCTAATTATTTTTCGGCCATAGTTTCTACGTGGCCTGAGCAAGATACTGTCAGCCATATAGCATATGAACCAAATAAACTATGCCACCAAGGAAACCAAGAGCTTAACTTGAGACTACCAAGATCCTATAAATCACAGCATTATCATTATTGGATATACCTAAAAGAATATGCCCACAAAAAGTAGGCATCACGTAGATTTTCCCTTTTTGGAAAAATTGTTTTAATTTGCCATTGGAATCAATCACATGGTCATAAACATTTTCTTTTAGTCCAGCTCATTTGAGTTAATGAAGAGCATAGATTTCGGGAGAAATAGGAGAATGGGATTTTATGAAGAGTGGCCAGAGAAAATGCACGGCACACAGTTACATCTGAATTGTAGCAAAACGGTGAATACTTTTGTAGTTTAAGTACCTCCCAAGTATTGCATGGTTGTTTATCTGAAATTCAGAGGTAACTGAGCATGCTGTATTTTCACGTGCTACATCCAATCACTCTGCTTACATCACTCAATCTCTAAATTGGGTTTAGAGATTGGCACCTGCAGCCCTGGCTTGCCTTGGAGGTTGAGTCAAGAAGGCTGTCTGAGCCCCAGAGTCCAGTCAGCCATTCAGATTCAACAATAACACAAAGCACTTGCCTAGCCAACGTTGCGGACCCCAATAAATTGGGACTACAGTCCCCTCCTTTGATACATGGGATAGAGAATCAAAGCCTATTTAACCTGCTACGTCTTACATGAGTGCTGACTAGAAACTGCTTTTAATCCATTGCAGCATTCCAAAGAAGTGTTGCACAGGACAATCCCAAATAGCAGTTTCACAGTGGCTGGAAAGACACTTTATTCATATCTCTCCATCAACCAATCAAGCAATTGTCATTTGCTGCGTTTCTGCTATGTGTCTGGAAGAAAAGAAAAATAAAAAATAAAGTTTTGCTATCAAAAAGCTTTTCATCTAGGCAGAGAAACTGAGGAAGAAATTAGAAAAGAATCAAATGCTAAATTCTGTAGAATTGCCTTTAAGTTCAGAGAAAGCAGAGCCCTGAATGGGTCAGAATTATGGAGAAGGCCTCAAGAAGATGATGGGAGTTGAGCTGGAATGAGTAAGGTTTGAATAAGCATACTTGACAAATTTCAAATAGATCCTAAAATGGCCTTTTAATGTCTCTTAAGAAAAGTGGTTTAATTAACTTGGAGCTGTTCAAACATGGTTAAAAAAAATTATTCTGGCCTCCCACATCTGTTCTCAGGTACTTTATTCCACCCTCACATTCCTTACAATATGCAAAAGCTGAACGTAAAGTTTTAACATTATTTTAGTGCATGAGTTATTTTCAAAAAATGCCATATGACTATCCATGCATTTAGGACTAGGGCACAAACACCAACTGAGGGCCTATTCCATGCAAAGGCTCACTTCATGCTCAATTCTCTCTTTTCATTATTCATTCAATAAATATCTGTTGGGTGCCTTGCCATGATCAGGCACAGTCCTAGGTACTCTGAATTCGGTGGAGAACGAGACACAAGAAAGGCAGTCTCAGCCCTCCTGGTGCCCATGCAGAGGCTGCAGCTAGAACGCTTCTCAGACAGCCTGTCTCACATTTACCAGAAATCAGCTTCCTGGTCATTGGTAATGACTCCTAGGACCAACAGAGAACTAGTTTCCACCTTCTTTCCATATATCCTGCACAGATTTGAGGGACATAATGCCTCTGCTTAGTCTTCTCATTGCTAACCTGTCTTCCTACGATATGGTTTATATTCTTCTCATTGCTCCATCATCACTCATTTGACCAGACTCTAGCATTCAGATCTGGAAATACTGATCCCAGGGTAAAATACAGTATCATGAATATGGTATTAAATAGTAAAGTAGAGGCCAGGCACAGTGGCTCATGCCTGTAATCCCAGCACTTTGGGTGGCCGAGGTGGGCAGGTCACTTGAGGTCAGGAGTTTGAGACCAGCCTGGCCAACATGGTGAAACCCCATCCATACTAAAAATACAAAAATTAGCTGGGCGTGGCGGCACGTGCCTGTAATCCCAGCTACTTGGAGGCTGAGGCAGGACAATCGTTTGAACCCAGAAGGCAGAGGTTGCAGTGAGCCGAGATCGTGCCATTGCACTACAGCCTGGGCAACAAGAGCAAAACTCTGTCTCAAAAAAAAAAAAAAAAAAAGGAAAGTAGAACTAGTAATAACCATCATGAGCTGGATATTATACTTCCACCAATAAAACCTAACAAGTTCATTGCTGTAGTTTGGAGCCAATGGATAACCACTGGCACACAGAAAATATAAACTCCAGGTAGGTAGGGATTTTTGACTGTTTCACTACTGTCACCCCAGTGCCAAACAAAGAGCATGGCACATAGTTAATTACTGAATATCCAGTTTAGGGCCAATTAAATCACCAGATCATTTTAATCTGAACTTCTACCAAACACAATCTCCTTTTTTTTTTTTTTTTTGAGGCGGAGTCTCGCTCTGTCGCCCAGGCTGGAGTGCAGTGATGTCGGCTCACTACAAGCTCCGCCCCCCAGGTTCACGCCATTCTCCTGCCTCAGCCTCCCGAGTAGCTGGGACCACAGGCACCCGCCACCACCCCCGGCTGATTTTTTGTATTTTTAGTAGAGACGGGGTTTCACTGTGTTAGCCAGGATGGTCTCGATCCCCTGACCTCGTGATCCGCCCGCCTCGGCCTCCCAAAGTGCTGGGATTACAGGCATGAGCCACTGCATCCAGCCCACAGTCTCCTTTCTTACTCGGGTTGATATTGTGAGAGCTTAATGTCTTCACCTTTAGCTTCATTAAATCCAATCATTCTGGATTCCATGCAGCATTTCAGATGATCAGCAGTGTTCTGAATGTTGATTGACTCATCTATTGCTCTTATTATCCCTCCCAACTTTGGGCCATCTGTGTATTTGGTACATATCCATCCCATGTGTCTTCATTCAAATTCCTAATTAAAATTTTAAATGGAAGGTTACATGTCAGAGCTCCATGGTATTCCACCAGAGACCCCCATCAAGATAACCATGACATTAATCAGCTGGCTTCAATTGCTGTCTAGCTGCAAATCTAGCAGTACCATCATCTAGCCTGTGTTTTACCATCCCATCCATAAGGAGACAATCAGACGCTTTGCAGAAGTAGAATTCCTCAGCTCTACACACCACATAATACTATTTAAAAGGGAAATGGGATGTTTGGGAAGATTTGTTCTTAGTAAACCCATGTTAGCTCCTAGCAACCACTACAGTCTTTACTAAATGATCACAAACCATCTGCTTAATTTTCTGTTCCAGAATTTTGCTGTGCATTGAAGTCAAGCTTTCCAGTCTATAGATCTCATCTTCTACCCTTTATGTTTGGGAATTTTGACAACCTCTCTTACATTGTTTTCTCAAACATTTCCGCTGTGACTCTTCTGTGATAAGTGCAATTTCCTCGGTGCCCTGGGATGTCACAGATCTAAACCTACTGATGAGCTAATTTTATAACTTTTGTTAGGCCTTGCTTACATTGCTGTTTTATTATACCATTTATTGTTAACTATGTGTTAAGACTGTGCTAAGTATTTTTAATTATTTCATTTACTATTAACAACAAGGCTATGAAGTAGGTATTACTTTCTCAATTTTTAAAAGAGGAGAAAATAAGGAAAGAGACTGAGATCCCATGAGGCTAAGTAAGTATTCCAAGATCACAGAACTCATAATTGTCATTGCTGAGATTCAATCTATGTCTATTCTCACTCCCAAGCTCATGTTAAAGCAATTATGCTATAACTTAAGTTATGAGAATATCCAAGAGCTCATATAAATTCAGTTATTTCTATAAAATTATAACATCTAAAGTCAAAGTATTAATGCCATCATTAACAATATAATATCCACTTCTGTGGGTGCAGAGATTTGTTGAATTATCTTGAATCTAGTGGACGTGCTCAAGATACTCGGTTGTAAACATCCTAACATGAAATTCCAGTGGGTCAGACAGAATCAGAAAAACAGATGTTGAAAAGCAGAAGGAATAGGGAGAAGTCCAGAGTAGTTAGAAAGAGGCTCTCCTTAGCCCGTATCTGCTAGTGTCATCAAAAAAGAGTATCAAGTGAACAGAGAAAAGAGGCAGAGATGTCAGTTATAGGCAAATGGAAAATGGAGATTCTGTCAACTAGCACAGTGAAATCCCAGAGGTCAACACTCTTTCCAAAGTATGGCCAAGAGGATCTTCATCCATAACGGATGTTGACTCTCAAACAGCAAAATGTCCTGAAACGTGCATAATTCAAAGCCATAATAATGTCACTGAAAACAATTTCAGGTGATAAAAAGAACCTCAACTTAATTTTCATCACTTATCATTTACCAGGCCCAAAGTAAGTATGAGTTGACACATCTATATACAGAGAGAAAACGGTTTATATGACAACCTACATGAAAGCCTCCATAATCTCCAATAATGCACAGAAATGGATAGAGGGAAGTGGGTCCAGGCAGAGAGAGTCAAGCTGAATGGGAAAACAGCACATGGGCATTGAAGCAGACTTCTGCCCATATAGTAACTGACAGCCAAGCAAGAAAACTCCAGAAAAAGCCAAGAAAACATTTTAAAATTAATTCATGCATACAAAATAACTGATACCAAATGTATAAGCAGGCCCCGTTACAAAGCCCCCAAGCTTTGTAAGGGAACATCAGGACCCAAAGGGTCAGCCTGCTACTGACTACACGTGCTTCTGTGGAGTGAGAGTAACATCTTCCCCTCCAGCCTCATGTTCCCCAGTTCAAGGATCCACAAAGTTTTAACTCCATGGCAAATGAGGAAAACTTAAGAAAAAGAAAGAAAAAGCAAAGCACAAAAGAGGAGAGGAGAAAAAAAGTTCAGCATTTCTCACTTTTTCCATTTGATCATTTTACTGATCTGCAGGGCATCCGTGGCAGCAATTATGAGGTATTCAGAGGAGGGAAAAGACCACAAAATGCCTTTCCTTGCTATTGCCATTCTCTAGTAATGAGCATTGACCTACTTAGGTTATGGATGCCAGATGAAGACA
Organism: Hylobates moloch; assembly: GCF_009828535.3. Lineage (NCBI taxonomy): Eukaryota > Metazoa > Chordata > Mammalia > Primates > Hylobatidae > Hylobates > Hylobates moloch. The sequence continues at coordinate 14,082,671 of NW_026652277.1, forward strand.
AGGGATGGAAGGAAATATAATCGGAAGGGAGAGACAAGAGTGAAACTGATTATAAGAGAGGATGAGGTGGGGACAGCAAGGGGCAGACTGCCCTGCAATGTGCAAGGAGGAAGTTACGTCAATGAGCCGCAATCAGCTTCCGGTCCGTGTTTCAGGCACTTCCGGGTTCACAGTCTAGTCTGGGAAAGGCCTCTCTCCCCAGGCAAAGGCCATAGAGGACCAGGTCTTTCACTACCCACCACTGTCACTCTAAGCAGCCCAGAAAGCTGAAATTTTATTCACACAAAAAGAGAGGCGTGGTTCCCTGGCATGGAATTGCCTCAAAAGTACTTGAAGAATATAGTGATGTCTTGGCAAACTCTCCTGTTTATTTAAGTAAACGCTTATGTTTTTTCGAAACTGAAAAAAAAATCATTTCCTCCTTACTAGGGTCAAATTCTTGTTTTCTCACATTTTAAGTAGTGTGGGAAATAATGCTGAGAAAATTGGGATATTGTCAGTCACAAGAACAGTGATAGCACTGAAATATTGGCCAGATGGTATTAAAAGTAATACCTTTCATTATTAAAATAAACAGGCATATTGGCAGGTGTTATTTCATTCTGCAGCAGCCTTATAAAGTAAGCATTATTATTCCTATCTCACAGATGATCACTCACAGTTTATAACCACTTAATTGTTCTCCCCAACTCCCTCTGGTCTCACTCTCTTCCTATCCATTTTCCATGCCGTCTCCTGAGTGATCTCTCCAAAATATAAAACTGATAAAACTTCTTAGCATGAAATCCAGCACTGGCTCCCTGTAGTACAGGAGAAAGTTCAAACAACTGGCATGGCTTACAAGTCACTTGTTACTTGTGAAATGGGAAAAGTTCCCTTATCCTACTCGCAGGGCGTGCGACAGGGGGACTGGCTCACTTCCTCAGTGCCAGCTGTTGATAACCCTAGGGGAGCACGCAGACTGGCAGGTTGTGGGCCTCCGACCCCACAGCAGCATCTAGGGGTAAATGCTTACAGGTCCAGAAGCCCCAGTGGGCGTGTGTTACAGGGTGCTCTTTTAGTTTTGCCATCTGTAAGCGGCTTGTGTTAATCAGCTCTATTAGACCCTCTGCCTTATCACAAGGACAGAGGGCTTTCTGTATCCTGGGCTTCTTGCCTTGGTGTACCGGAAAAATCGGATCACACGTGGGCTTGGAGAATGAGTGCAAAGTTTTTTATGGAGTGGTAGCTCTCGGTGAGCTGGATGGGGAGGCCAGAAGTGAGATGGAGTGGGAAGGTGGTTTTCCCCTGAAGTCGTGCTGCCTGGCGGCTGGGCTCTCCTCCAACTGCCCCAGCCAAACTCCACGTCGTTCTGCTGGTTGATGGCCTGATGGTGTCTTCTGGTGCCTGTGGGTCTGCCGGTGCATTCCTCTCGATGTCCGGCCATTTGTGTGCGTGCCCACTAGGATCTCAGGGTTTTTATAGGCACAGGATGGGGACATGGTGGGCCAGGGTGGTCTTGGGGAATGCAACATTTGGGCACAAAAACAGAAATGCCTGTTTCACCTAGTTTCCTGCCCACAGGCCTGGGGGTGGAGCCCCAGGCATGGACCATGACTTCCCCTTTCCCAAGCACTTCCCTGCCTCCCTCCCCTATCACTTGGTCTTTACTTGCCCATCCCACATCATCTTCCACCCTACCCCACACCAACATCTTACTGAACCCCGGCAGCTCTCACACACCCCGCCCTCCCCAGCCATGCACACCTTCGTCTCTGAGTGTGCTCATCACTCTCCTGTCTTCTTATGAAAATACTCATCCTTTAAGATTCAGTTCTCTATCACCTCCACTGAGAACCCTTTGCTGTTTCTCAGCACCAATCATCTTGCAGCACCAATCACCTTTCCTCTGGGTCACTGCAGTTCTTTGTTTTTTGTTTTTTGTTTTTATGAGACAGAGTCTTGTTCTGTCACCCAGGCTGGAGTGCAGTGGCACGATCTCGGCTCACTGCAACCTCCACCTCCTGAGCTCAAGCAATTCTCCTCTCAGCCTCCCGAGTAGCTGGGATTACAGGCACATGCCACCATGCCCAGCTAATTTTTGTATTTTTAGTAGAGACAGGGTTTCACCACGTTGGTCAGGCTGTCTCCAACTCCTGGCCTCAGTTGATCGGCCCGCCTCAGCCTCCCAAAGTGCTGGGATTACAGGTGTGAGCCACCGCACCTGGCCCACCCCAATTCTTTGATCACCTTGCTGTCTGTACTGCATTGTATCCAGGTATCTGTTTGTGTGTAAATGTGTGTGTGTGTATTTAAATGATCTTACAGGCAGAGCAAAACATCTAGAGGGATACATATCAAACCAGTGAGTAGACACTTCGGAAAGTACTAGAGTAGGAGAAGATTCTCACTTTCCAGTTTTTCCTCAACTGGGGCTCTTCACCTGAACCACAGAATACAGAAAATGATTCAAGTGACTACTTTCTCAGTCCTCCAAGACAGCACCATTCTAGCTGCAAAGGAGAAAGTTAATTTAGTGTAGACAATATATGTCTTAAGCATTAGGGCTTCATTCTCTCACTGAACCCAAGGACAGTCAAGTTGCTAAATGGTTGTATTGCCCAACTTTTACGGAAAGGTGCTTTTATTTGTTTATTTATTTTTATGAGACAGATCTCACTCTGTCACTAGGCTGAAGTGCAGTGGCACAATCTCAGCTCAATGCAACCTCGACCTCCTGGGTTCAAGCGATTCTCCTGCCTCAGCCTCCCGAATAGCTGGAACTACAGGCACTCACCACCACGCCCAGCTAATTTTTGTATTTTTAGTAGGGATGGGGTTTCACCATGTTGGCCAGGATGGTCTCAATCTCTTGACCTCGTGATCAGCCTGCCTTGGCCTCCCAAAGTGCTGGGATTACAAGCGTGAGCCACTGTGCCTGGCCAGAAAGGTGCTTTTAAAAAGTTGTTGATGAAAATCACTAACCAAGTTCACCAAGTTTACCAAAATATATCCATAAAGGTGTACACAAAAAGAAATGCATACTGATTAGTGGAATTGCACAAGCAATCAAGAGATTAGCTTGTGTCTTAGCTCTGATACATCTAACTGCAAGACTTTGAACAAGTCATTAAATATTTTCTGATTTGATTTCCTCATTTGTTAAATGAACATCAAAATATGTCATCTGGTTATTTATCTATCCACATGTACATAGATGTGTTTATGTAAAAACATATATACACACACACACACACATATGTAACATATTACTGTATATTTAGAGATCTTGTGCTATAGACCATAGGCCACTTCAGGAAATGAGCAGAATTCAAAATCCTAAGCTTCAAATCACCTCTCTTTGCTGCCAGAAGATGGAGCTATACTCAATGGGCAACTAAGGAGCCAAGACTATGATACCTAAATCAACTAAGCTCTTAAGTCTGTAAGCTAGTTTTGTTGTTTTTTAAAGATTAAGTACCACATGTTGATACTCATTGTGAAATGAGTTTTTCCTTGAATCCTTATACACAAACAAATGACAATAAAACCCTTGTGCACAAATGGCAGTTTTTTTTCTTTTTCTTTCTTTCTTTTTTTTTTTTTGAGACAGGGTCTCTCACTCTGTCGCCCAGGCTGGAGCGCAGTGGTGTGGTTTCAGTTCACTGCAACCTCTGCCTCCCAGGCTCAAGTGATCCTCCCACCTCAGTCTCCCAAGTAGCTAGGACCACAGGCATGTGCCACCACACCCAGCTAATTTTGGTATATTTTTGTAGAGATGGGATTTCACCATGTTACCCAGGCTGGTCCTGAAAGTATTTTCTTAAGAGCACCCCAGGCCTCCTTAGTACAATGCAGCGTAGCCAGTGTGGGGGCATAGCCAGCACTCATATGTGTAGGGATGCAGTGCTAGAGCCTGTAATGGTCCCACAGGAGGGGCATCAACGAGTTGGTTCTGTCTCTGACACTATGACCACATTCTGGTCACATCACCTTCCTGGGTCTCAGTTTTCTTGTCTAGAAATCAACCAGCCAGACCAGAAAGTCCCCAAGGTCTTTTCCAACTCTAACAATCAATGAATCTAAACTTATCATGAGGCAAAGTGCATTAAGGTATCTATGAGAACCATCAACTTTAAGTCCATATTCAGTGTTCTCTAGAATAGTCCTTGCTACACAGAAGCCTGGTGACAACTTGTGAATCAACAGGTTCTTCATCTGCACAGACAAGTTTGTCAGCTGGACACAGAACAGAATTTCCTTGAGATATGAAGTTGTTTACACAGAAAAGACCTACTTTTCCTTCTCCCACATCAGCATCCACAATGCCTGGACTAATACAGAAATGCCCAAGCGATTTGCTCTTGTCTAGAATGGCTCTAGAGGTCCAGCTGAGGCCTGGTGGTCTTCAGACCAAAGGAGAAATAAGTTAGGTCCAATTCAGTGTGAAAAATCCAGTGCTTGGCACATACCAACACTCAAAGAATGTTTATGGAAGAATGATTGAATGAATGAATGAACAATTAATTCTCACCTTCCAAAAGTCTTACAGACTCCAGATATTCCAATGCTACATAGCAGAATGAAAAAAGGTTCTAAGATTTGACTGTGTATTTCTTTCCTATTTCTGTTACCATCCATGAGAAGTTACCAGTGAATGGGTGATACAGTTTGGATATTTTTTCTTGCGCAAATCTTATCTTGAATTTCAATCCTCAATGCTTGAATGTGGGGTCTGGAGGGCAGTGTTCAAGTCATGGGGGTGGATCCCTCATGGCTTGGTGCTGTCTTTGTGACAGTGGCTTCTTGTGTGGCACCTCCCCCTCCCGCTCTCTCTCGCTCCTGCTTTCGCCATGTGACATGCCTGCTCCCCTTTTGCCTTCCATCATGAGTGTAAGTTTCCTGAGGTCTCCTTAAAAGCCGAGCAGATGCCAGCACTATGCTTCCTGTACAGCCTGCAGAACTGTGAGCCAATTAAACCTCTTTTCCTATAAATTACCCAGTCTCAGGTATTTCTGTATAGCAATGCAGGAATGGCCTAATCCAATGGGTCCCAAGCTCAGATACGTGCTAGAATTATCTGAGGAGTTCCAAATGTACTAATGACTGGAACATTTTTGAAGATTATGATTTGATTGGCCTGCGGCGTGGCCTAGGCATAACAAGTTCTTTATAGTTTCTCCAGTGATTCAAATGTGCAGCCAAGTTTGAGAACCACTGGTAAGTCATTTATTACTAAATTACTGAGAATCTTAGGTCATGGGAAAGGATTCAACTTTAGATACTTCAGAGTTGGTAAATTCATGGCTTCCGTGCCCATTTTAAATTTATCTAGGCTGAATACATTTATTTGATAATAAGTCTGATTTTTAAAGGTAAGATCCAGGGTGTCCTAAGGATAAAGATTTAAGGCTACATGGCCAATCCATTACTCCTCTCAGGATAAGAATATGAAAAAAATAACATTTCTTAGCAAGTATAATAGTATTAGCAACCAATATTTCTTAGCAAGTAGTATTAGTAATATTTCTTCTACTATTTCTTAGCAAGGCTTTGAAACACTAACACATTTAAAGGAATATTGTCATTTCCTTCTTTGAATCTTTTGGTAACTTTTTGTCGAAGGGTAATATATATTTCTGTGGACATTTTAAACATGAAAATAAGCACCGGGAGTCTTGGAAAACATTAAGGTGTTTACCCGCCTTGGAACAGAGATTAACTCTTGTAGCTTGGATATCCTAGCTTCACTTATGTGAGAACACACATACACCAAATCACCTTAGAAAGGGAAATCTCTGAAAGCTTGTTTCAGATTCACTGTGGATGCTTACAACGTGAATTTAGAAGCTATTCCTGTATGAAATACTGTTAGTGACACAGAACTGCTGGGGTATATCCTGCAGCTTCCTCACATACTTTGTACCCCAGACTGAAGATGCTGGGCTTGGATTCAGGAAGCATCTTCAAGGCTTCTAGCTCTGAACACTTGCATTTATACGAGGATAAGTAAGTGGAAGGGAACCAAATGTACTGTAATCTAGCAGAAAGGTATTGTTTCTTTTTTCTTTCCTACCACTAATGTCCTGTGCTTTTTCTGTGCTGATACCCACATGGAAGGGTCCATATTTCACAACTCAAACTCATGACTATGTCAAGCCAATAGGTGCCCTGAAGAGCACCTACTGAAATTGGAGGACCCAGGGCTGCTCTTTTATTCAAACAAGATAATGAAGCATCAGGAACACAGGCCAAAATGATCCTAGGCATCGCACTAAAGCTACTGGGGTATGGCAACGTTTATTTAGAAAGTGAGAAGCCAACTGTAAAAGAAAAAGATGAGATGAAAATAGTAAGATGAAAAACAGAGAGGGAAGTCTGTTTTGAACAACCATCTAATATCAGTTCACTATCAGACTTAGATTGAACTTATACAGTATAATGTTCCTCATCATTCTAGGAAAGTGCCCACATTCAGAGATGATGGTGCAGAACTGAGTGTTCTTTAATTTTTGCACATCAGTAATTAATGCTGTCACATGGTCGGCTCAGGTCACACTTAGGCTTCAGATAACCAGGCACATTCCAATGGAAGAAAACATCTTGCAAGCACTCGTATGTTGGGAATGAATGAGGGTGTTTGTAGTTCATTGTATGCGTGTTTTTCAATACAATATCTTATTTTCTGATCATCTCTATCAGTGTGCATAATAAGGACAACTCTGTGCTATGGTTTGAATATTTGTTTCCTCCAACACTCACACTGAAATGCAATCCCTAATGTGGCAGTATCGGGGGGTGGGGCCTTTTAGAGGTGATGAATCCCGAGGGTTCTGCCCTTATGAATAGATGAACCCATTTGGGGATTAATGGGTCATCACGGGAGTGGGCTGGTGGTTTTTTACGAGGAAGGGAGACCTAAGCTAGCACATGAGCATGCTCAGCCCCCCAGCCATGTGATGCCCCACAATGCCTCAGGACTCTGCAGAAAGAGTCCCCTATAGCAAGAAGGTTCTCACTAGATGCAGCCCCTCCACCTTGGACTTCCCAGCCTCCACAACTGTAAGAAACAAAGAAAAGGTCCTTTATAAATTACCCAGTTTCAGCCATTTTGTTATAAGTTATAGAAAACGAACTAAGACACCATATTCTTTCTTAAGAAAGAATTAATTTCTTTGTAACTGAGATAAGAGTCACAATTAGGAAGAACAGCATGTTTTGCTTTGCTGATTTTTTTTTTTAAACGAGGGGTGTGTAATACACATCCACCTCTCCAAATCGCAGTTTTATGATAGATCAGTGTTAAATGCTGAGGTGGTCTGAGCTTATAGTTTTATTATATCCTGCTAATAAACGATTATGGTCAAGGATGTCAACTCAAGAAACTTTCCAGTGTAACCTCCAGGGCTATTTGCAAATTCTCAGGAATGACATTACAAATAGGTTGTGGCTAATAAACTTGTTACTATTCACCTAGTTTTTTTTTTTTTTTTTTTTGAGACAGAGTCTCGCTCTGTCACCCGGGCTGGAGTGCAGTGCTGTGATCTCCAATCACTGCAAGCTCTGCCTCCCGGGGTCACACCATTCCCCTGCCTCAGCCTCCCAAGTAGCTGGGACCACAGGCGCCCACCACCACGCCCGGCTAATTTTTTTTTTTTTTTTGTATTTTTAGTAGTGACGGGGTTTCACCGTGTTAACCAGGATGGTCTTGATCTCCTGACCTTGTGACCCGCCCATCTCGGCCTCCCAAAGTGCTGGGATTACAGGCGTGAGCCACCGCACCCAGCCCTAAGGAATTTATTTTTAAAGAAGACTCTGCCACTAAAAAGTGAAGAAAAATAAACAAACAAATAAAAAACAGAATAAAGGTGGGGGCAAGGGAGTGGAGGGAACCAGTGTAATCAAGAATTCAAAAGTGAAATTAAAAGCTTTCTTCCCCACTCCAACTGGTAAAGACTATTACTGACACATTTTCAAATGCAAAGAGACGATCTTCCCTCAAAAAGTTATTTCTGGCCAGGTGCGGTGGCTCACGCCTGTAATCCCAGCTCGTTGGGAGGCCGGGGCCGGCAGATCACGAGGTCAGGAGATGGAGACCATCGTGGCTAACACAGTGAAACCCTGTCTCTACTGAAAATACAAAAAAAATTAGCTGGGCATGGTGGCGGGCACCTGTAGTCCCAGCTACTCGGGAGGGTGAGGCAGGAGAATGGCATGAACCTGGGAGGCGGAGCTTGCAGTGAGCCGAGATCGCGCCACTGCACTCCAGGCTGGGCAACAGAGCGGAACTCTGTCTCCAAAAAAAAAAAAAAAAAGTTATTTCCAAAGATGGTAATGAGCTCCTTTGTCCTAAACCTTTGGCCTCTTTACAGTTTCTTTAAAAACAAAAACGAAGTTGTCCAGGCAGTATGGCTCACGCCTGTAATCCCAGCACTTTGCTAGGCCAAGGTGGGAGGATCACTTGAACCCAGGAGTTTGAGACCAGCCTGGACAACATGGTGAAATCCTGTCTCTCTAAAAAGAAAAAAAAAAAAAAATTACAAAAATTAGCTGGGTGTGGTGGCACGTGCCTGTGGTCCCAGCTACCCAGGAGGCTAAGGTGGGAGGACCGCCTGAGACTGGGAAGTTGAGGCCGCAATGAACCATGACTGCAACACTGCACTCCAGCCTGAGTGACAGAGTGAGACTCCATTTCAAAAACATAAATAAAATAAAATTAAAAGTTGTGTTAAAATCAGAAAGAAGCCAACAGCGCGCCAAAGGCGGAGACGTGTGCATACACCCGCCTGTCTATATGTAGGCATAAACGTCTGGCCACCCTCCTTAAGCCTAGTTTAAAGTCCCACAGTTGCTGGACCCACAGTGTTCGAGTTGCTATTTCATCAGAGGTGGGGCTCGGGGGGGCACAGCCTGTACTGTTTACTTCACTAGACAGGCAGAGAACCTGGCAGAATGATTTATCTCGGGGGGAGGATGCTGAGAACAGCGGAGGGGTAAAGAAACAGTGGGAGGAAGGTGGAGGTGGGAGCAAAGTGCGGTGCCTCCTAAAAAGCCAGATTCATTCCCAGTCTCGTGAAGCCCCGCGGGGATGTGGTTAATCCAGGGAGCCTTAGGGGAAGCGAACTCGAATCTGGGGAAGGAAGACTGGCAGGTGTGGGACCCTGCAGTAAGGGTGTGGGGCGAGATGAACCCCCGATGGGTTTTTTCCCCATGTATCCTTTTTCCTCTCTCTTTTTATCCTTGTAGAGTGAGGGATGATGCTGCTGGTGGACTAAGTGTCTGCAGAACTAATGTTTTTGGTAACAAGTAAACACATGAAAGCTCTGTTTAATACAACAGCCACTTGCACATCACAAGAGAATGCGGCACAAGGATGCTCCAGCTGCGCTGCAGATTGGGGCAGGTGGAGTGGGCAGGGGAAGGGCAGGGAGGGCACAGTCTGTTACAATCCCCGCTGCCCTTTCGCGATGTCCCCTGCACATGAGAGCCCCTGGAGCAGCATCGTGGCACATTGTGTGCAGACAGCTCACAGAAAACCCACAAACCTAGGCTTCATAAAACACAGAGAAGGGACCCAGGAGTGCCAGGCATGAGGCTAGGCGGCAGGGCCCTGAAGATAGCTGAAACACAGTCCCTGAAACCAGGTGCCTCCCGGGCCAGTGTGAGAAGACAGACGTGTACGTAAACATCATGACACAGCACGACCAATGTCCTGCCAGAGAGCCAGACACAGGGCTATGTGGGCACAGCCCTGCCCTGGCATCTGAGCCTGCCCCGGGCTGCTCCTCAGGATCAATGTGCGCTCCAGTCTGGGCTGGTGAGCCCTGCACAGCAAGGCAAAAGAAAAGAGCATATCAGAGAGAGGGAACCGCATCAGCAAGGGCAGAGAAGCGTGAGGGCGCTGCAGCCAAGCAGAACACTCAGGTGGAGGGCAGCCCCTCCAAGGGCAAAGGAGGGACTACTGTGAGGGGCTTTGTCACCAAGGTCACCTGTGCGGGTTTTATCCTAAAGGAACTAAAAAGTAATATGCCAAGTGTAAAACTTCAGCTCCAGAAAAACTAGTGGTGTTTTCTCTTGCAGAGATGCTGAAGTTGAACACTATGAAATCGTTCCTGGGAAACCCTGCTTGAAGTCCTGATCCTCTAGCTTCCACTCATGGGGTCACTTGAAACTTGGAACTTCACTTTACTCCACTTTTAATTTCCCAAGTGAAAAGTTCATATACACTTTCCTTTCATCATAAGCAAGTGGAGAAAGTCGATTTGACCAGAGTGTAAATGTCGAGATTTCCTTGGAGAATGAGTTGGAGTTAGGAGCTCTTCAGAGGTAAGGATGGCAAAATGCATCCTGCAAAATGTCAACTTCATTACTCTTTTCACCAACATTTTTTTTTGTTTGTTTCTAAAGAAAAGGGGGACTGTCAGAGGAAAAAAAAAAAAAAAAACATGATCTGTCATTATCTGGGGTTTCTTTCTTTGGCGTATTCCTATATCTCCAGAATTAGAATACCATTGACTGAATACCTGTGTCTTCAGAAAATACCCTTTGCATGTCTGAAAGATTTTCTCCTCTTCAACAACAAATGCCTTGAATGCAGAAGGCAGCAGCTACGTGGTGGAATTTCCATGGATGCAGAGGGGACCAGCCTTAACCCATATCGAATTCTCATGGGCTCCCCCAGCACACAGCTCCTGGCCATTTGCCAGCCGGCCTCCCCTTTCTTTCAGACACACGTCCATCTATCTGCTGGCTCTTTTCTTCCTATCTTAACATTCACTCACACTTGGAACCTGACAACACGCACAGAGTCAAGATAATGAACTCTGTGTAAACTGCCTCTCTGTGTTAGCATGTACCCCAACTTGGCAAAGCACAGACTGTAAAAGATATCAAGTTGCTGGGTGTGGCAGCACGCACCTGTCATCCCAGCTACTTGAGAGGCAAAGTGAGAGGCCTGCTTGAAGCCAGGAGGTCAAGACCAGCCTGGGCAACATAGTAAAACCCGGTCTGTAAAAACATTTTTAAAAATTAGCTGAGCATGGTGGTGGGTGTCTGTAGTTCCAGCTACTCAGAAGGCTGAGGCAGGTGGATGACTTCAGCCCAGGAGGTCAAGGTTATGACTGCACCACTGCTCTCCAGTCTGGGCAACAAAGCAAGACCTTGTCTCCAAAAAATTAAAAAAGAAATTCAAACAGATGCCTATTATACAAAATGTCTTCAGTTGAACAATAGCCCCTGATCTCTACACATACTAAAAAAGGATCTTTGAAGTGAAGATTAAATAAAAAGACAGACCGGGTGTGGTGGCTCACACCTGTCATCCCAGTACTTTGGGAGGCTGAGGTGGGTGGATCACCTGAGGTCAGGAGTTCAAGACCAGCCTGGCCAACATAGCGAAACCCCACCTCTATTAAAAATACAAAAATTAGCCGGGCATGGTGGCGCATGCCTATAATCCCAGCTACTTGGGAGGCTGGGGCAGGAGAATCGCTTGAATCTGGGAGGCGGAGGTTGCAGCGAGCCAAGATCGCACCACTTCATTCCCGCCTGGATGAAAGAGCAAAACTCCATCTCAAAAAAGTAAGTAAGTAAGCAAGCAAGTAAGTAAATAAACAAACAAACAAACAAATAAATAAATAAATAGCAAGCGAAAGACACTGAAGTCCATCTAGTGGAGTAGCCATTACTGATCATCAATCTCTCTGTGGAGCACTGAAAACATAACCCTTACCAGCTCTCACCCAGTCCTACTGAAACGCCGTCGCTAGGCAGGGGCATCTTGGGAATCAGGAACATTTTTTAAAGTCTCTAGTAACTCTAATGATTAGGTAAATCTGGAAATCAATATTCTAGCCAGCCCTCCATTTACAGATGGGAGAATTAAGTGAGTGCCCCCACGAACTCTTAGCTGGTCACATAGCTCTATGTCCTGGAATATAATGTCTTTAAGGTCTATAAAAAATAGCTTTTTTATAAAGTTATGAATCAAAACAGCAAATGATTCAATAAAGAATGTTCTACCCTCTACCAGGTTTGAATTTTGAATTCTTGGACTCTTTGCAAGATGGCATCATGGCAAGAGTGGCCTCCTCGACGCTTTGCATCCTATCTCTGACCGTCCAGAACTTTGGCCTGCAGATCCAAGCTCCATCTGCACACCTGCACACAGACCTGCCTTGGCCTAAGGACGTCCCATCAACAGTGCTGCTGGCTCTCAGAAGGAGGGACCCAGGAAGCAGTCCATATGGGCCCCGGAAGTGCATTCAAAGTCGCTTCAGAAGAATTTCTGAGGTCAAGAACTTCTGAGGAAGCACCCACCCACAAGTGCTGGGTGGAAAGATGTCCTTGGCCCTGTGTCCTTCACCCGGCAGACATCTCACTCCATGGGAAGGGCATGGCTGGCTCACCTCCAGGACAGAATCTCCTAAAGCAGGGGCTCCTCTTACCCAGGTCTAAGAATGGAACATTCTTCTGATCACAGAACAATTCCCGCCCAACTGAAAGTCAGCCTCTCTCCCTCTCAATATATATTTATAGATGGAAATATGTATATATATTTTTACAACAACTGCTTTTCTACAAAGCATTGGTATACAGAAAAATTTTAAGGAAACTGTAATATGTTTCTAAAGTAAAAGACTAGGCTGGGGGGCCGGGTGCAGTGGCTCATGCCTGTAATCCCAGCACTTTGGGAGGCCGAGGCAGGTGGATCACCTGAGGTGAGGAGTTCGAGACCAGCCTGGCCAACATGGTGAAACCCCCATCTCGACTAAAAACACAAACATTAGCCAGGTGTGGTAGCAGGTGCCTGTAATCCTAGCTACTCGGGAGGCTGAGTGAGGAGGATCGCCTGAACTGGGAACAGAGGTTGCAGTGAGCCAAGATCACGTCACTGCACTCCAGCCTGGGCAACAAGAGTGAGACTCCATCTCAAAAAAAAAAAAAAAAAAGACTAGGCTGGGCGAGGAGGCTCACATCTATAATCCCAGCACTTTGGGAGGCTGAGGTGGGTGGATCACGAAGTCAGGAGTTCGAGACCAGCCTGGCCAACATGGTGAAATCCCATCTCTACTAAAACTACAAAAATTAGCCAGGCGTGGTGGCACATGCCTATAATCCCAGCTACTCGGGATGCTAAGGTAGAAGAATCACTTGAGCCCAGGAGGAGGAAATTGCAGTGAGCCGAAATCGCACCACTGCACTCCAGCCTGGGTGACAGAGTGAGACTCTGTCTGCAAACAAAATAAAAAATAAAAAATAAAAAATAAAAATAAATAAAAGACTGCAACACAACAACTGAACGATAAAGAGTCTTTAGGTAATTGAGTAATGTCCTATAATTGAGTTGGATTCTGCTATTTCTTTTCTTGTTCAGTCCTATGTTTTTGGTAATAACTATCATTTACTCAGAGCTTAGTATGTGCAGGATACCAGGCTAATCACGTTTCATTTCAATATCTTATGTGGACAACTGGAAACCCTAGGGGAGGGGTCTGTTATCCCTATTTTACAAGGAGGAACCGAGATGCAAAGAAGTTCGGTAATTTTCTCAAGGTCTCACTGTTAGCTCTGTGGCACATCTTGGACCGAAACCTATGACTGTCTCATTCTTAAGCTCACTTCTTTCTGGCCCCATCAACTGTCTCTGAAATGAAATGTGGATATATTTCTCCACGTTTCTTTAAGATGAGTAATTTTCTTCCAGAGAAAAAAATGTTTACTATTTCTGTAATATTATAATAATACAAGCTATGTAACAAGATTTGTAAAAATTTCTGCTTTGTTTGTAATTGTGGTCAGAGATGGTTCTCTTTGGAGCCATAGAAGTGAGACAGAAGCTATGAAACATGAAGGTGAAAGAATATTCAAATGCTGGCTAACATTTTAGGAAATTATTATCCTAACATAACTTTCTAGGGGAAAATCTTTTAAAATCAATTATAAGAATATTTAGCTTTGGAAATCAACTCCTATACTAAAGACGCAAGTTTTTATCCAGCTTCCACATAAAAAGGATTGACAGAATTTTTTAAAATAAGTAATTCTTCCCATAGCAATTTATTTTCTGTTCAGCAGAAGAGTCTAAACAGAAATACTATTTACAATGTTTCAGTTACTTTAAAAAAAAACTAGTCATTTATGAGAAATTACAGAAATTCTTCCAGTAGTATGAAAATAGTTTAAAGTCAGACAGCCTCATGGTGAAAGAAGAGAAATTAACTTTTACATTTTCTTAGGAACATTGATCTCACAGGCAGCATTTTTAGATGCATCACTGCCACGTTATTTTTTAAATACTCAGATGGTGTGGCAGACATGATGGCGGTGCCCATCAGCCGTCCAACTCTCTTTCCTTTGGTAAATTCTTGATTTTCATTTGGTAAGCCACATCACCCCCACACAACTTGTGTTTTGGGGAACGCTAGCTCCACCTCTGCGTAGGACTAGAGTACTTGGCACCAGCCTTCAACAAAAAAGCAATGGCTCTGGACGTCACTGGCAGCCATCTTGTGACCCCAAGAAGGAAGTGACTGTGTAACGGAAGTTGTGGAGAGCAGGCAAACAGCAGGGCTCAGACCCAGCTCTTCATCTCATTGTTTTTTTTTACTGAATCTATTCTAACGTAAGCCCACCCTATCTCTGGGAGACCAGATACATCAACCAGTGAATCCCACATATCACTTAAGCCGATTTGACCTTTGTACTTTGTTGCTTATGATCAAGGACATCCTAACGGATACAAACAGCAAGTGAAAACGTTCACACACTTCTTACACTGTTCCATAAGTATAAACAAAAATAGAAGTGTATGTCTTATGTGGGCTTAGAAAAAAATTTTAAATAATAGCCCAATAATGAATGTCATTTTTAGTCCTGACTAAAAATAGTAGGGGATAAATGATTGCTCCCGTCAAGCACAAAGTGTGGGAACATGTTCACTGAGCCTCATATACTTCATGGAAACATTCAACCACTTAAAAATGTGAAAAGAACAAAGAAGGCAGAGGAGGATATGAATTTTGGAGTGATTCTAAGACAACTGAGGTAAATGGGAAAGATCAGATATGCTAAGAAAGCAACTGCTTTGCAAAAAACATCACAAATTCAAACCACTGTGAAGGTTACCTAACCTTCAAACAAACCCACTTAGATTTCTGTATATTACTCATCTATTCGTAACATGAAATTTCTAGGTGAGCCATTGGGCACACATTTCTACTTTCTTTGGAGACAAAGAAGAGATCCTTTTAACATAGCTTTATAGGAATATTAACATGATATTAATATTAACTTGTAATGGCTTATGAAAAAATAATGTTGAAAGTCATTTTCTCTGTGGAGTTACATAAAATAGGAATCACAGCTTGCACTGCCAGTAGGGAAAATGTATAATTCAGTATAAAAGGCTAGAAGCCCCTTCAGAAGCAGAGGGAAGCCTCCATATTGGAGGTTACTGAAGCTCTAGAAGAAGCTCCAAAGCCCAGATGACTAAGAGCTGGGGATCCTGCGGCTCGGCAGGAACCCCACTAAGCATGAACTAAGCATCGGCAGGTGCAGTGACCAGGAAGAGAAAACTAAGAAGAGCCAACTTCTGAAAAGAGGCATCCAGGTTTCCAGTGTATGGGTCAAGTGCTTTGGGCAAGGAAAGATTAATCTTGATGGCACATTAAGATGCTGTGAGTTATTTGATGGGTCGCAAAAAATGAAAGGAATTGACTTTTGGTGTCAAAGGCTTAGTCACTTGACATAACCCTTGGGTTTGGGTTGTATTTATTGTTTGGACTCACATTAATGGAAAATGGAACATTTGTTTTTGTTGGGAAGCTGAAAGAGCTAACTCTGCCCTGCTTGTTTTACTCAGACAGCTACAGTGAAAGGGACCGCAGGGCGGGAAGTTTATGGGGAACTCCAACAGCCCAGTGGTTCCCAACCTTTTCTGGGAACAGAAACCGGTTTCACGGAAGATAATTTTTCCATGGACCAGGAGGGGGCTCAGAGGAAGATGGTTTCGGGATGATTCCAGCACATTACATTTATCGTGCACTTTATTTCTATTATTATTACATTGTAATGTAATGTATAATGAAATAATTCTACAACTCACCATCATGTAGAATCAGGAGGAGCTCTGAGCTTGTTTTCCTGCAACTAGACAATCTCATCTGGGGGTGATGGGAGACGGTAACAGATCACCACGCATTAGATTTTTTTTTTTTTTTTTTTTGAGACAGAGTCTCACTCTGTCGCCCAGACTGGAGTGTAGTAGCGTGATCTCAGCTCACTGCAACCTCCACTCCCCAGGTTCAAGCAATTCTCGTGCCTCAGCCACCTGAGTAGCTGGGATTACAGACATGCACCACCATGCCTGGCTAATTTTTGTATTTTTAGTAGAGACGGAGTTTTGCTGTGTTGGCCAGGCTGGCCTCGAACTCCTGACCTCAAGTGATCCACCCGCCTCGGCCTTCCAGATTGCTGGGATTACAGATGTGAGCCACCGCACCGGGCCCCAGGCATTAGAGTCTCATCAGGAGCACACAACCTAGATCCCTCGCATGCGCAGTTCATCATAGGGCTCGTGCTCCAGTGAGAATCTAAGGCCACCACTGATTGGACAGGAGGCAGAGCTCAGGTGGCTGATGGATGGGGAGCAGCTGTAAATACAAAGGCAGCTTCGCTCACTCACCTGCCGCTCACCTCCTGCTGTGCAAGCTCACCTCCTGCTGTGCAGCCCCATTCCTAACAGCCCACAGACGGGTTTCGGGGGTTGGGGACCCCTGCTATGGCCCAAGAAGGTGAGCTCACACAGACTGCATGAAAACAAAATGTGGCCGGGCACGATGGCTCATGCTTGTAATCCCAGCACTTTGGGAGGCTCAGGTGGGTGAATCATGAGGTCAGGAGCTCGAGACCAGCCTGGCCAACATGGTGAAACACCGTCTCTACTACAAATACAAAAAATTGGCCAGGTGTGGTGGGGGGGGCACCTGTAATTCCAGCTACTCAGGCTGCTGAGGCAGGAGAATCGCTTGAACCCAGGAGGCAGAGTTTGCAGTGAGCTGAGATCACGCCACTGCACTGCAGCCCGGGGAACAGAGTAAGACTCCGTCTCAAACAAACAAACAACAACAACAAACCAAAATGTAATTTAGTCGGGGGAATAAAGAAGTTACCCCTAATTTTCATAGTCATTTAAGAAAAAAAAAAAAGGTCTGTAACTGACCCTCCCAGGACTACTTTTAACTCATCATTTTTACATATATTTTCTCTCAAGCATACTGGGAAAAACTCTTAGGTTTTCTTTACAGAATATTTCCCGACACTCGCTGGAAATGACTCTAGAACATTCTTCTACACTGTCAAGACCCAATCAGAATTACAAACCCTAAAATAAACTAAAAAGAGGGTGAGTGGTAAAATTTTTTAAAAAAGCATAAAAATGTGAAAAAAAAGAAATCAGTATTAGATAAAATGTAATTTATGGTATCTCTCATTATTGGTAGAAATTTTTGGATCCACCTCCTGGCTGTATGTAAACTTCATAAGCAGGTCTTCCATGGGTGGATCCAAGCTATTTTCTTTCAATGTTGGAAAGAATATGTTCTGACCCAGTCCTGGGGAAAATCCCAAGAAATGTCTTTTTGGGTTTATCCGCTACCCCTCAACCCTGACACAATCCACTGCTCCGCAGCCTTGGTGGGTGGTTGCTCAGCTATCATCCATTGTTTAATTGCAGCACTATTTAGTCCCTATTTTTCTCTCTCATCTACAAGGACAGTCAACGATTCATTCAAGAATCATCCACTGAACACTTATATGCCAGGCCCTGAAAGTGCTGGAACAAATGGCATTTGGCCCTGACTTCCAGGAAATCACTCTGAACCCATCCACAGGCCAGCACATAATTATTACAGAAATATGATGAACGCAGCACGACGCGTCATCATGCAGCCCGTGAGAGTTCACCTGTGCCGCCTTTTGCTGGAAATTCAATACAACTGCATGCCCATTATTTTTCTGGATTTAGCAATCTAATTAGCAGGTAAAAAAGCAAAAGCCTGCAGCCTTTTCTTTTTTTTTTTTGTCTGAGAATGGGTATCACTCTGTCGCCCTAGCTGGAATGCAGTAGTGTGATCTTGGCTCACTGCAACCTCTGCCTCCTGGGTTCAAGCAATTCTCCTGCCTCAGCCTCCAGAGCAGCTGGGACTACAGGCGCCCGCCACCACGCCCTGCTAATTTTTCTATTTTTAGTAGAGATGGGTTCTCACCAAGTTGGCCAGGTTGGTCTCAAACCCGTGGCCTCAACTGATCTGCCTGCCTTGGCCTCCCAAAGTATTGGGATTACAGGCGTGAGCCACTGTGCCCGCCCCCTGCGTCCTTTTCTTAAGGTGTTGAACACTTATCTCTTCAGTGAAACACTTTTAGTATCTGTCAAGGACCAACTTATTTCTTACCTTCATAACTTTGTCATCAGTTTAAATGTTTCTTTTTTCTTTTCTTTCTTTTTTTTTTTTTTTTTTTTTTTGAGATGGGGATCTCACTCTGCCACCCAGGCTGGAATGCAGTGGTGAGACCATGGCTCACTGCAGCCTCGACCTCCCCAGACTCAGGTGATCCTCCCACCTCAGCTTTCCAACCGGGACTACAGGTGCACACCATCACACCCAGCTAATTTTTGTATTTTTAGTAGAGATGGGGTCCCATTATGTTGTCCAGAGTGGTCTCGAATTCCTGGGCTTGAGCCATCCTCTTGCCTCAGTCTCCTAAAGTGCTGGGATTACAGGCATGAGCCACCGTGCCCAGCCACATTTCTATTACTTTAAACATTCACTAATTTTTTAAACAGTCAAAATAGTTTATCAAAACTGTATTTTAAGGCTGGGCGCGGTAGCTCACGCTTGTAATCCCAGCACCGTGGGAGACCAAGGCAGGTGGATCACCCGACGTCAGGTGTTTGAGACAATCCTGGCCATCATGGTGAAACCCCGTCTCTACTAAAAATTCAAAAATTAGCAGGGCATGTGGCACATTCCTGTAATCCCAGCTACTCGGGAGGCTGAGGCAGGAGAATTGCTCGAACCCGGGAGGTTCAAGGGAGGTTGAGGTTGCAGTGAGCCAAGATCACACCACTGCACTCCAGCCTGGACAACAGGGTGGGACTCTGTCTCAAAACAAACAAACAAAAAAACTGTATTTTAAGCCAAAAGACATCTGTAATTACCAATAAATTATTCTTCATAATTGATTTGAAAGAAAGAATGTATTTAGAATATGCAGTTGACAGCAGAGACTCCCAGTCTTTTTTCCTGTTTCCACACACTGAAAAAAAAAAAAAAAATCATGTTTGCAGAATTCACTGGGGTAAAGGCTGAGGCAGGCCTCTCACAGCAAATTCGGTCACAACATGTCACACAGCACAGCACGGATGACAGCTTCGGTCAGGAATATTCTCTGAGACTGTGTAATGTGTAAAATGTTCTTTTTACCAGTTACAGGGAGATGCAAATAGTCTACTTATAAAGCTCACATAAAAAAAAAGTATCTGTTTACCCGTTTCCTTCAAGGTTTCCACAGAGAAAATAAAGTACCATTTGCTTCTGACATTTCATAGCTGTTATTTGTTCAATAGGCTTGCAAATAAGATCCCCAAATGAGGCTCATTTCCATCCATACAACATACACAGAATACTTAATGTGTTGAAGGCACCGTGCTAGCTTATCAAGGGCCTACCTGTGACGAAGATACTACAATTCCTATTCTTGCAGTGAGGCGACCTAGGCACAGACAGTGGTTCATTAACTTGCTGAATACCACAGAGCCAGGATTTTGAGATTCTAAACTCCTTCTCCTTCTCCCCACTCCTGCTGACAGAACCTGCAACTTGGGCAAAGCTCTGCTGAACCAGAAGGGATGGGGGCAAGCTGCCAGCAAACAAAATCAGAAATTTGGAGAAACAGACTCCCAAGCTGGAGTCTCTCAAGCAAAGCAAATGACGAATTTTCTAAGAGGAGAAATTGCTGGGGCTAGGAGCGCTGATTCTTCGAGAGGAAGGAGCTATTTTGCAGAATAAAAATAAGGACATCTGTCAGTTTTTGTCTTCCAAGAGGGAAGCTTCGTAGAACATGACATTACAAGTTTTTTCCCTCTCATTAAAGTCACAGAATGTGAGATGCTAGTGCTATCAGAAATCAGCAATTGTGCCAGCAGAGCTACAAGAGTTTTCACGTAGAATTCCAGGTGCATAGAAGCTTCCCCTTGAACTCCAGAGACACAAAAAGAATTCCCAAACAAACAAACAAACAAACAAAAATATATATCCACTTAGTCATTTGATTGTTAAATAACAATCCTTTTCCAGATGCATTATCATGAGAAGTATCTAAGGGCTTAAATTATCAAGCAATTAAAGCAACAGTATGCAAATCAGTATCACTAAACAAATAAAAGACACCGAAAAACAAAATGTTAATTATAAAGTAAATAAACATTAGGCTCTCCTTGAAAACAAGGTTACACGTGATTGTGTGCTAGAGAAAATGCAGACGAAAATGCTCCGGAGGCTTCCTTGGGTTTGGGGGGAAAAATTAAATTAAAAAAAAAAATTTAAGCAGGGATGAGCTTAAAGCCCTTTCTGGTTCTGATTAGGTTTGTTTGTTTGTTTTGAGACAGAGTCTTGCTCTGTCATCCAGGCTGGAGTACACTGGCGCGATCTTGGCTCACTGCAACCTCCGCCTCCTGGGTTCAAGCGATTCTCCTGCCTCAGCCTCCCTAGTAGCTGGGATTACAGGCGCCCACCACCATGCCTGGCTAATTTTTGTATTTTTAGTAGAGACAGGGTTTCACCATGTTGATCAGGCTGGTCTTGAACTCCTGACCTCAGTAATTCACCCGCCTTGGCCTTCCAAAGAGCTGGGACTACAGGCGTGAGCCACTGCACACGGCCTGATTAGGTCTTTTTAAAAGCTTCTTCTCTATATTGCTAAAGCAGGAAAATAAAAAGGGGACTTTCTCTTTCTGAGGCGGGAGGTCCTGTACATCACTGCCCACTGAATGAATTCACATACACATTCAAATGGATACCGATCACTTGCCAGGGCCCAGGAATGAGCTATGTATTGAAGCCAAAGCAGGAACCAGAGGAATGAGGTTCCTGCCCTCCTGAAGACGACATTCCAAGCGGGGAAAGAAAGACAGCAAGCCAGGCAGGGCCACCGCTGACTGTGACAAGGATGCAGAGAGAAGTGGGGGCATGAGAGGGACACCAACGGGGATTTTGGAGGTGAACGCCTTCCCACCGTCCCAGAGGGAAGATGGGGAACCTCACCCCCTCGCTCGCTCCCACTGTTCTTCCACATTTATAGATTTGATGATACAAAATGCGGGGCAGACAGGGAGGGCTGCACAGCCTACGTGGGATGCAATCGCCCAGCCCTGCGGCAAACACGATTGCACTCTGGGGCTATGTCTATGACTAAAACCCTCAGGATGTCTAAGGAGACTCCAGCCACCAGGCTATTCTGACTGAGGCGGTATCCACCCGCGGGTGCAGTGCTGCAGGAGCTCGCAAAGCGGAAGGCTGGCCAGGGTTGGGGGCCAAGGGAAGGCTTCCGGATGGAGTGGAAGAACAAGCAGGATTTATCCAAGGAAAGAGAGTGGGGGGTGACGGGAACAGAGTTTTCCATGCAGAGGGAACAGCCTCTGTAAAAGGCCCGAGGTAGTAGAGAGCTTAGTGCAATGGGAACAGCAGGTGGTTTAGTGAGGTGTCATCATAAAAGGATGGGGAGAGGAGGAGGAGGCTGGGTAGATGTGGAGGGATACAGTAAAGAACAGCTAGCGTGAAGAGCACGCAGGCTTAGAGTACGGACTTTATCCAGACCGTGCCCAGCTGCTAAAGAGATCTGGGAGGGCCAGGCAGTGGAAGCTGTGGTTCTGCACATGAGGCAAACAGAAACATCTGCTAGAAGCCTGGCCCCTCCCACCCCCTAGCCCTTTTCACTGTACTTCCAGTCAAAGAGGGAGTTGTTACTGGGGTGGAGAGAGGGCTTCTAGCAAACCCAGAAGATGGCCTCCCCTTCTCTGAGACCCCTCCTAACACAAGGATATCTGAATCCCCCCCGTCCTCCACCATTCAGCTGCCTGTGGTCACCAGAGGCACAGGTGAGGGTGGGGATAGGATGAGGCTACTGGGCTGGGCTCTGGATAGGATGAGGCTACAAGGCTGGACATCGGTGGCCTGCCTGGCTTGCTGAGATCAGAAGCCAGCTTTTGCCTCTGCAGCCCTTTCCTTCTCATTTGCATGCCAAACTAGAGAAAGAACACGTCTCCTTCCCTTCTCCACCATATGGTTGGTGTTCCCATCTGAGTGATCCGCCTCAATATAGCACCACAGCCTCACAAAGGCTAAAGGAGTCATGGATGCTCTCCTGCCAATTCCTCACCATGTTCTTCAACAGACTGTATCTTCTAAGAATAAAAGAGATTACTAATATTTGCACAATTGTATGCTTACTTCCCGCCCCCGCCCCCCGTCCCCCAAAGCAGGGCACCTTTACATTAGCAAATCCAGTAGCACTAGCACCAGGAACTCTGCCTCGGACCTTGGAAAACATGTGGCATTTCTGCAACCTGTCTCTATACACCCTGCTGGCCACAGATGAGATAAAGAAGTGAATGGATGTCATATGTCCATGCGTTTGCATAAAAGAAAGACGCAGAGGCTGTCTTCAACAGGCAGGAAGGTAATCGCAACACTGAAGGGACCTACTTCCTTCTGTGAGAGGTGAGAACAAACGCATGACTTTCGAGAGAGGGAGAATGTTCTAGAAGTATCTACAGTAGTCGTATTTTTAAAATATAGGTTTCCAAATTATCTTCAGAAATAAAGTATGGACCTGGTGCAGTGGCTCACACCTGTAATCCCGGCACTTTGAGAGGCTGAGGCAGGTCGACCACTTGAGGCAGGGAGTTCAAGACCAGCCTGGCCAACATGGTGAAACCCCATCTCTACTAAAAATACAACAATTAGCCAGGCATGTTGGTGCACGTCTATAATCCCAACTACTTGGGAGGCTGTGGCAGGAGAATGGCTTGAGCCCGTGAGGTAGAGGTTGCAGTGAGCTGAGATAGAGGCACTGCACTCCAGCCTGGATGACAGAGAGATATAAAAAAAAAAAAAAAAAAAAAAGTATGGTCTTAATTCTTAGTTGCTTTTACAGATGCCTGTTCTTTCGGTGCTCGGTGGCTCCTCAGATTTACTGAGCAAGAACACTGAAGTACACAGGAAGCATGTCCAATATTCAGAAAAAAATGTGAACAGTATTCTGTTCTGTTCTGTGCTGAACACAGTTACTGACAGAAGGCAAGATGCCAGAATCAAAACTTCTAACTGAAAATCACTGCGGAACAACAGAAAAAGCCTCAGCTTTGGAGGAAGCTGGGTCCAAATGCCCATTCCGACATCTGTTGGCTGTACAACTTCAAACAAGTTATTCAACCCCTCCCAGTCTGTTTTCTCGTTGGTGAAAACTGCATATAAGGCCAGGCACAGTGGCTCAGGCCTGCAATCCCAGCACTTTGGGAGGCTGAGGTGGGAGAAACGCTTGATCCCAGGAGTTTGAGGCCAGCCTGGGCAACAGAGTGAGACTCCGTCACTCTCAAAAATACAAAAATTAGCCTGGTGTGGTGGCACACTACCCTTAGTCTCAGCTCCTCAGGAAGCTGAGGTGGGAGGATCGCTTGAGCCCCGGAGGTCAAGGCTGCGGTGAGTTATGATTGCGCCACCGCACTCTAGCCCACGTGACAGAGCAAAATACCGTCTCAACAAAACAAAACAAAAACCAATTATATAATATGCCCCTTATAGGATTATGGTGAGAATTCCATCAGATTATGTGTAAAATACCTGGTATAGCGCCTTAACTAAACCTGGTATAGTGCCTTAACTAAAACATATCTATTAGCAAGAGAAACTGTAACACCTCCAAGGATGTTTTTTTTTCTTTTAAAACCTTTTTTTATTATTATTATTATTTTTTTTATTTTTTTTTAATTATACTTTAGGTTTTAGGGTACACGTGCACAATGTGCAGGTTTGTTACATATGTATCCATGTGCCATGTTGTTTTGCTGCACCCATTAACTCGTCATTTAGCATTAGGTATATCTCCTAATGCTGTCCCTCCCCCCTCCCCCCACCCCACAACAGTCCCCGGAGTGTGATGTTCCCCTTCCTGTGTCCATGAGTTCTCATTGTTCAATTCCCACCTATGAGTGAGAACATGCGGTGTTTGGTTTTTTGTCTTTGCGATAGTTTACTAAGAATGATGTTTTCCAGTTTCATCAAGGATGTTTTACAAGATGAAAAGAGCTCTGCAGACAGACGGTGGTAAGGATCATATAACAACGTGAAATGTACTTAATGCCATTGAACTGGATACTTAAAAATGTCTAAGACAGTAAATTGTATGTTATGTGTATTTTGCCACAATTACAAAAGAAAAACTGCAAGGAGTGTTTGGAAAGTGTTTAAAATGTCCAGATGAAGAAACGTCCACAGTCATCAAGAGGGAGATTTCTCCTACTTTAAATAGGATAGTTTTCTTGCAAGCCTAGTGAACTGTGTCTTATAACTGAAATATGCAATTTAAGTACTGAATTGTTACTAATAAAATGCTCAATGGAGTATCATTTAAATATAAATTGAAACATCAGGTTTTATCAGGAATCACATTTCTTTTAGAAGGGAAGGAAGAAAAGAATTAATCATTTTAAGATAAAAACCCCCTTTTAGCATTGCAGATCATTACTCCTAACCTCAGCTTGGTTTAACATTCAGAAATAAAATCCGTTTTGCCACATTAAAATCTGTAGGCCTCATTTTTAGCAACTACTGACATTTGCAGAGCCATGAACCGATAGATCTGAAAGGCAGAGGGCCTCTTCCCTCCCAGGAAGCTCATGTGAGTCCCTTCTCTCTTCTAAAGGAATCCTCACACCTCCACCCTCCCCCAGACCGGAGTTCTTTGAATCTAAGAGATCCTGCACTGCGCCGTGGGCTTAGGGGGTACTCAACAAGCCATTGGTGAATGAACACAACTTTCTATCTAACCTATTCCCGTTGGAGACGTCCAAACAGTTTTGCACCGACTCAATGCTTCACTGACTACGTTTACTAAAACAAGCAACTTAAAAGGGCAGTGAGTTTCTCAAGAAAAGCGGGTGAGAAGTCCCAGAAAATGACGATTCTCAATGGTGCCATCCAACACAAAAAGATTCCGGGCCAGACCTGGGCAGCCACAGGGCCGGTATACCCAGGCTCTCACTATGTCACTCACAGGAAGGCCTCCCGAGCCCCCAAACTCTCCTCCTCCACCACACCCCACATCAACCCCTCTCATGTTCCCCACAGCTCCTATCCGCTTCCAAAATTATCCTGTTGATCATCCGCTGTCCCTGCCCCTCCACTTTCCGACATACGCCCCATCTAAACAGAGACTTTGTCTGTCTGGGTCACTGCTGCGTCCTCTCTCCCAGCACAGTATATGGCATCTGCCAGATGAAGGAACGAGTGAACAACCGAACAAAGAATGGAACAAAAGAAAGCCTCATCTGCTTGTGCTGCCACCCAAGTCCCACTGAACATGGACAGAATCCCAGCCACCATCACGACCTCGAAATGCCAGGCTCATTCAAGGTGAGACCTCCCCTTGGAGAATCCCGAGATGTTGCCTCCCAACAGCAGAGAGAAGCGAAAGCCGATGGGCCAGCAGGAAGAACAGCTGCACCGGACTCTAGCTACAAGGCTGTGAAACACCAGGATGACGAGAAAGTCAAGACTCGCAGTGACACTCAGCCCAGGAGTGGAAGGTCAGCCAGGCAGCTCTGGGGGGCTGTCTGGAAGGAGTGTCTCCTACACGGATGGCATCTGACAGCAGAAAACGGATGCACAGCTCCAGCTGGAGAGGGAACAACAGTTCCTTAGTCCCCACACCACTAAGCCATGGGATGATTCCAACCACCTCCCACCCCGCGCTGTGTCCCTGTTGAACTACTGCTTACGGGACAATGGGTGGGACAACAGGATGATCACTTGGGGGCAGAGGCAGGAAGATGGCTTGAGCCCACAGGTGGGGCTGAAAACAGCTGCCGTAGGGGGATGAGGGAGCATCTGTGTTTGGAGGTGTCTCCTGACAAAGCAGATGGGCTTTTTGGTTTTATTTTCTTCTCTCCCCAGTGAATCACTGCACATTCCATACTGTGCAGCATGAAACAGAATAAAGGCAGGTGAGAAAGGACGATGCTAGGACACAAGGACCTGCGAAGAAATTACTCAGCAACATGCAAAACAGCTGTTCTTACCCAGGATGGGACTGAAAGTCACTCTTCAAGAGACAGAAAAAACTCCTGTGAGTGGATGCCAGTGCGCCCTGAATCTCACCAGCATGCCTCAGCCCCCCTCCCAATTCCCCAGGAGCCGCTGAGAGAGAACTGGAGCAGCTCAGGTGATCCCTCTGACTAAAGCCAGGTGGTGCCAGACTCAGGAAATATTCTTTCCGTGCAGGTTTCAAACCCCATGGACCACGGCCTCAGAGAGTCAAACCACTGCAAAAGCGTCAGGGCATCCCTCACAAAGGCCTGTGCCTACCTTTTAAACAGAGTAATTCCTGGCTGGGAAAGGTGGCTCACGCTTGTAATCCCAGCACTTTGGGAGGCAGAGATAGGAAGATGACTTGAGCCCAGGAGTTCGAGACCAGCCTGGGCAACAAAGAGAGACCCCCATCTCTACCAAAAAAATAAAAATTAGCTGGGTGTGATGGTGCGTGCCTGTGGTCCCAGCTGCTGGGGAGGCCGAAGTGGCTGGATCGCTTGAGCCCAGGAAGTTGAGGCTGCAGTGAGCGATGACTGTGTTACTACACTCCAGCCTGGGCAAGAGAGTGAGATGCTATCTCAAAAAATTAGAAAAAGAGTAACTCTTCGGTTTTCACGCAGCCGTCGGAACCGAGTGTCTACAGCCACCCTGAGTGGTCTGCTCAGGAATATAAGGACGCTCACTGTTAATAAGCACATCATGCCCAGGTGCTCTCTATCACTGCACTTGAAGTTGACCTTCTCCAGGTCAATCTTCCGTGGAGATCAGGCGGAACCAGCCAGAAACCTTGGTTATTTGAGGAGCACTGTTGCCTCACCACTCAATGCTGCTTCTCCAGGAAAAAGAAATACAAACGCCTGGATTCCATTAACCTCCTCCCATGGGACCACTAATGCATCCTTTCATCTATTTTTTGCTCCTCCCTCGTACCTCTCCAATTTCCCCATCTTCTCCCAAAGTGTGGCAGCCACAACTAAACATGACACTCCAGTGATGAAACAAATACCCAAAACGCATGGCTTCTCTGCCATGCTCAGCTCCTGTGTAACTATCAGAGCAGGAACGACGGACTCACTGCAGGTCAGCCTGCTGGGCCTCACAGGGACACCAAGTCGGGCAACACTCACAGTTCAACCCGAGCGTGAGGCAGCATAAAGACAGGACACTCAGCCGAGTGCCGTGGCTCAGGCCTGTAATCCCAGCACTTTGGGAGGCCGAGGCGGGCGGATCACGAGGTCAGGAGATTGAGACCAGCCTGCCCAACACGGTGAAACCTCCTCTCTACTAAAAATACAAAAATTAGCTGGGCGTGGTGGCGCGTGCCTGTAATCCCAGCTACTCGGGAGGCTGAGGCAGGAGAATCGCTTGAACCAGGGAGTTGGGAGGTTGCAGGGAGCCAAGATCGTGCCTCTGCAGTCCAGCCTGGGCAACAGAGTGAGACTCCGTCTTAAAAAACAAACAAACAAACAAACAAAAAAAACAAAAAAACAAGACACTCAACACATGAGTGGTCCAAAGATCTGGGTCCCGGCCCTCCAAACTCTTGGAGTTTCATATTCTTCATCTCTAAAATGGGAATAAATACATCTGACTTATTTACCCCAGGCTTCTGTAAGGTTCAAATATATATATGAGAAAACAGCTAAATCAGACAATGACCCTGAAAGGTCATATTCTGCCATTAGAATATAATCCAGGCTCCTTCCAATGGCCTGCAAGGGCCCACCATGATCCGACCCTATCAGCTGTTCTGCCACTCAACTCCCTCCCTCTGCTCCAGCCACAGGCCCTCTTGCTGTTCTCCAACTGGGTCCAAAGTTGTTACACTTCCAGGGCCGTGACATTCCTATTCCCCTGTTCCTATTCCCCTGCCTGGAAGTCTCATTCCCTAGATCCTGCATGGCTGGCTCCCTGAATTTCCAGTTTCTGCTCATAAACAGTCTCTGACTCCCTTCCCCTCATCTAAAATAATCACTTGCTAAATGGGAGAGAAAGATTTGGGAGCAGGTATTTCAAGGAGGGATGTGACTCTTAGCAACAAAGTCTGCAAACCAGGAAGCCTGTAGTGAGTTGAATGAGACGTTGGTTAGGTGGAGACACTGCCTATCAACCAAAGCAACAGGGCCTTCATTCAGCACAGAGGGATGGGTTTAGCTGGACTGACAACAACCAGCCTTTGCATGGTGCGTTAGAGTTCGGGTCATTCACTCACTCATTCAACAGATATTTACTGAGCGCCTCCTGTGTGCCAGGGCTGGGAAGAGAGACAGAAACACGGTCTGCTCTCACGTGTTTGCAGCCTCCTGCAGAAACTTTCAGGTAGTGGAAAGTGCATTTCCTCAAGCTCTATCCCGTCATATTGCTTTATTTTCCTGGAGCACTTACACGATCAGAATTGTTTCCAATTCTGGATGACGGCCCCTACATGATGAAGGACCATGTCTTGGCTTTTCAAAGTGTTGGGAATGAAGTTTTTGGTGTCACCAAAAAAAAAAAAAAAAGGATTAACACGGGAACAAGTGATCTCTCAGCAAGGAGAGCTTTACTTTCTGCAGAAAGGGTGCTACTCAATAGCTGTCCAGCCACGAGACCACACTGAACAAAGGAGACAGAGTTATTTATAACCTGATGCGTCTACCCTCCTGCTGTGTCCAGTTTCCATTGGCTGGAATAGGATCTCACATTTTACACTTTACTCGACAGGCTATTAGTTTAAAACTTTATTAGTTAGGTAAGGGAAACAGAACAAAGAAAGACAGGGAAGTTGCCCAGGGATGGTTAAGGGAGCATCCCCAAATAAGGAATGGCATGCACTATGGGCGGAGCTTGTGTAGTTCTGTCCAGGCATACTGAAGCAAGCTAGGACAGCTGATTTGGAATACATATATATGTACCAATAGAGGATAGCAATCTTACAGTAAGAAATTGTGACTTCTTACAATCTTTGAAGAAGAATTTTCCCATTTCTCACAAAAGTCACACTCAGTAGTCTGAAACCTTTTTTTCCTAAGCAGCACCACCCTCCTTAAAGTATCTGTTCTCAACTCCATTACCCAGTTTCATGGTCAATATTTTATACACACAAAAATCACTGTGAGAATGGCCGTGCATAGATTCAAAGGGTCTGTGCCAATCTCTGAACACTTAAATCACTGCATACTTTCGAGGAAAGGCTGCACCCTCGAGACAGCTTGTCCTACCTCTGTGTGTTTATGTCGTAAGATAATGCATCACGAAGCACTCAAGTGGAATCCCGAGGATCATAAGCAATCTGGTCCTCCTGTCCCTCACTCACTGATCCCTGGGTGCACCCTCTGAAGTCCACAGCCTCCTACCCTAAAAACAGCATTTTACAAGTTGCTGCCATTGTGCAGTGCAGGAAGTAGGTCCAATAGGAACTCAAAGAAGGGAGGTAAGGAGGACGTGAGGTCACAGGGAAAGCTCCACTGGTAAAATAAACAGAGCAAAGGGCCAGGGGCAGTAGCTTATGCCTGGAATCCCAGCACTTTGGGAGGAGAGGCCAAGGTGGGAGGATCACTTGAGGCCAGGAATCCAAGACCAGCCAGGGCAACAGAGTGAGACCTCATCTCTAGAAAATAAAATAAAATAAATTAGCTAGGTGGAGTGGTAAGTGCCTGTAGTCCCAGCTACTCAGGAGGCAGAGGCAGGGGGATCACTCAAGCCCAAGAGTACAAGGCTTCAGTGAGCTATGATCACGCCACTGTTCTCCAGCCTGGGCGACTGAGTGAGACCCTGTCTCTAAAAAAGAAAAGAAAAAGAAAGTAAATCTTAGCAGAATTTTGATAAGAATACAAGTCACAATATATACGCGGTGGGGGTGGGCAGGCAGGGGGATTTAAGGGGAAACAAAAGAGAGAAGGTCTTGAGGACAAAGATGCGCTCATTAGGGAGAAGATGCTGGGAAGAAGGAGGAGCATGAAAGTTAGGTAAGAAGTAACCAGGTTATAAGCGGCTTCAGATATCAGGGTGAAGAGATTGGGCTTCATTTTTAGTATCCTACATCCTTATGGCTAGAAAGAACTGCAGAGGCCATCTAGTCCAATCACACCCAAAACCAAGCCAAGAGGCCACCCTAAGGGGCTCAGGTGCCTCCCTGTCCCACTGTCCTTCTGACCTCAGCCTCTCCGGAACAGACCATCTCTCAAGAGAGCTGCAGCCCTGCCTCCATCCACTGCAGTCTGTTGTATACATCACTGGACTGAACTCATCACTGCCCCCTCTTGCTGTTCATTCACCATCCTGGGAGGCATCAACAGACACGATCAAAGACAATCACAGGGGCAGGACCCACTCGAAGGTCTCAATGGATGTTCGCCTCCTTCTGTATCCAGAACCCCTTGCTTCTGAGGATGCTACGAGGAAACAATGGCTTGAGCCCAGAGGAATGAATGTTATAATGCTATCAGGAAGCCTACTACTAAAACACATCAGCTTGGATATTGTGAGAATTACAGTGTGGCACATTTCTGCGAGATAATGTAGAGGTTGAAGCAAAATCACAGGTGGAGAACACGTCCTTGTCTGCGATGACTATAATCAGGACCCTCCCACACAATCAGCTTTTCACTTCACAGCCATACCGCCGCCTGCAACTTTGCTCCCTGTAATATTCTGACAACCTCGACATGGGGACAACACACAAGAATCTGGAAGAAAGGACTCGCCTTTAGCTCTGCATCTTCACCGGAGGCACATTATATTTTTATGTAAATGTGTTTATTGTCATTTTGGCCTTTCAACACCTTGGCATGAAATGTTTTTACTACATTGAGTGCAAAGCTGATTGCATAAAGTCATAGTTTTAGAAACCAAAAGGTAAGGCTAAAACCAGGACTGGATCAGCCTTTAAAAGGACTCTTCAGATTCTCAGATTCCCCTCCTGTCCTGAAGAAAGCCCAGAGGTTTGCTCTCTAAGAAGATTACTGCATACAGTGGAGGGGAGATTAAAGCACTTTAGAGAAAATAAGCCATTGAACAAAAGCTCCCGCCTTACCCAAGCTCAGCTCCCAGAATGCTGGCAGCTGGCCTCTGTCCCCACCAAACAAATACACACAGACATTTAGAGCAGTTTTATTCACAACTGCCCAGACCTAGAAGCAACTGAGAGTCCCTCAATAGGTGAACAGGAAAACTGTGGTACATCTAGACAATGGACTAGTATTCAGTGCTAAAAAGAAATAAGCTATCAAGTTATAGAAAAGGTAAAACCATGAAGACAGTGAAAAGGTCAGTGGCAGCCAAAGATTGGAAGGAGAAGAGGAAGGGAGGGAAGAACAGGTGGAAAACAGGATTTGTATAGCAGTGAAATGATTCTGCAGGCCTCTATGATGGTGGATACATGTCATATATTTGTCAAAACCCACAGAATGTACAACACAAAGAGTGGACCCTAATGTAAACTAAGGGCTTTAGTTAGTAATAATGTACCAATATTGGCTCGTCAATTATAACAAATGTACCGCCCTAATTCAAGATGTTAATAGTAGGGCGAATTGGGCTGGGGACATAGGAGAATTCCCTGTACTTTCCACTCAATTTTTCTCAAAACTGAAAA
This sequence comes from Hylobates moloch, assembly GCF_009828535.3. NCBI lineage: Eukaryota > Metazoa > Chordata > Mammalia > Primates > Hylobatidae > Hylobates > Hylobates moloch. The sequence goes on from NW_026652277.1 coordinate 14,114,591, forward strand.
CTGCTAGACTATGATGAAGTAAAAATGAGATAAAGTTATTAATTAGACACATGCACAATGAGCCACGACCACAGTAGAATATACTAGAATGGCTAAGATTTAAAAGACCGACACCACCAAGGATTAATGAGCAACTAGAACTACCTTACATTACTGGAGGGAACGAAAGGGTACAACCCCACTGGAAAACAGTTAAACACATATGTGCCAAATTACCCAGCAATTCCATTCCTAGATATTTACCTGAAAGAAATGAAAACATAGGTCTACACAAAGACTTGAATACAAATGTTCGTAACAGCTTTAACATAATAGCCTGAAACTGGGGAAAACACGGTTTTGTTTTGTATTTTTTTTTTTTTTTTTGAGACAGTCTTGCTCTGTCGCCCAGGGTGGAGTGCAGTGGCACAATCTCGGTTCACTGCAACCCCCGCCTTCCAGGTTCAAGCAATTCCCCGGCCTCAGCCTCCTGAGTAGCTGGGATTACAGGCGTGCGCTAATTTTTTTTGTATTTTTAGTAGAGACGGGTTTCACCATGTTAGCCAGGATGGTCTCGATCTCCTGACCTCGTGATTCGCCTGCCTCAGCCTCCCCAAATTTCAGATTATAGGCGTGAGCTACTGCACCCGGCCTTGTTTTTTTAACTGTGTTCATCAACGGGTAAATGAATAAACACCTCGTGTTACATTTATGCAAAGGAATTTCATACATGCAGTGAAAAAGAACAATCCCAACAGCATGAATGAAGCTCAAAAACATTATGCTGAGTGAAAGATAGCAAAAAAAGAAAATGTGCTCTATGATTTCATTTACATGAAGTCTAGAACAGACAAAAATAATTTATGGCCATACAAATCAGATGAGTGGTTGTACAGGACAGTGGGTAGAAAGAATTAACTAATAAGAGACATAAAGGAATGTTTTGAGGCTATGGAAAAATTCTATACCTTGACTGGGGTAATGATTATCTGCAAGTAGATAACAGTCCAAAGATTCAGACAACTGTGTACTTTAACTGGATATATTTTATTATATATAAATTATAACCCATATTCCAGGTGCAGTGGCTCACGCCTGTAATCCCAGCACTTCGGGAGGCCGAGGCAGGCAGATCACGAAGTCAGGAGATCACGACCATCCTGGCTAACATGGTGAAACCCCATCTCTACTAAAAAAATACAAAAAAATTAGCTGGGCATGGTGGCGGGTGCCTGTAGTCCCAGCTAGTCGGGAAGCTGAGGCAGGAGAATGGTGTGAACCTGGGAGGCGGAGCTTGCAGTGAGCGGAGATCGAGCCACTGCACTCCAGCATGGGCGACTGAGCAAGACTCTGTCTCAAAAAAAAAAAAAAAAAAAAAAAAAAATTATAACCCATAGAGGTCATTACAATGTTTACAAAGGTAATCAGTAACTACAAAGGAAAACAAAAGAGGTTCAAGCAAGAAAATATAATCAATATATCTTATGATTTTGCTGTGAACATTATTTACACAGTCATAAGAATGCACATGCTGATCTTTGATTTAACCAACACGTGTTTGCGTGTGTCTGTGTGACTGGATAAATGAGCTAAATCCTCTAATTAGTACAACATCAGTAGACGATGTTCTAAAACAGATGAATCAAGAAATAGTAGTAGAAATAAATTTTTAAGAAATTTAACGATAGGCTGGGCATGGTGGCTCACACTTGTAATCCCAGCAGTTTGGGAGGCCGAGGCAGGCAGATCACCTGAGGTCAGGATTTCAAGGCCAGCCTGGCCAACATGGTGAAACCCCGTCTCTACTAAAAATACAAAAAATTAGCCAGGTGTTGTGGCATGCATCTCTAATCCTAGCTGCTTAGGAGGCTGAGGCAGAAGAATCGCTTGAACCTGAGAGGCAGAGGTTACAGTGAGCCAAGATCATGCCACTGCACTCCAGCCTAGGAGAAAGAATGAGACTCCATCTCAAAAAAAAAAAAAAAAAAAAAGAAAGAAAGAAAGAAAATTGGTGAATACTAGAAGAAACAACGTAAAGAATTCAAAGTGAATCTCTGTGAGGAGACAGAATCAAAGAGCTGGGAAGGAAGGGAGCAAAGAACTCTTTTTCATTCTAAGTCTAGCGACACTATTTGATTTCAAAACCATGTATATTGATTTGATAAAAATAAAGTCAAAATTTAAATTAACGCAAAAGACTCACAAGAATGTTCATGATGTATTGTTAAGTGCGAAAAGCTAGTTTTGGTGTCATATGAGTATGACACAGCTTTCATTTAAAATAAAAGAAAACTAATAATATATGCATATGAATTATGAGTATAAAAAAAGACTGGTTAAAAACAAAATGTTAACATCAGATACCTCAGAGAAGAGGAATTAAAGATTACAGAGATGGTATAGTAGATATAACTTTTGATATATATATTTGTGTCATCTGACTTGTTATGGTGAATATATGTTAATGTTCCTATTAAAAATTAACAAAACAAGAAAAATCGAACCCAAGGGATTAAACTGGCTGTTTTCTACAGATCCTACAGGTCTAATATTATACAAGTGCATGGCTTTTGCCTCTGAAGTCTAGACTTCCATGATTTACTGGAATGTGACATTTATCCTAGACATGTCCAAATGTAATCTTCACGAATCTTTTAAAACTTCAAGTGAAGACATGTAAGGAGTCTACTATAATCTGACTGACTGAATACAAACATTAAAAAAGCAAGCCCTGCACAGATTTCCCTGAGGGTGGCTGGAACCAGAGAGCTGAGGCAAACCACACACCATTACACAGTAAGAAATGGGGTAGAGGGGCGGGGTGTGGGGGCTCATGCCTGTAATTCCAGCACTTTGGGAGGCGGAGGCGAGAGGATTGTTTGAGCCCAGGAGTTCGAGACCAGCCTGGGCAGCATACCCCTGTCTCTACAAAAATAAAAATAAAAATCAGTCAGGCGTGGTGGTGCATGCCTGTAGTCCTAGCTACTCAGGAGGCTGAGGCAGGAGGATCACGTGAACCCAGGAGTTCAAGGTTACAGTGAGTTACGATAATCATGCCACTGCACTCCAGCCTGGGTAACTGTTTCTTTTTTTTATTTTTATTTTTTGGACATGGACTTTTGCTCTTGTCACCCAGGCTGGAGTGCAATGGTGCGATCTCCGCTCACTGCAACCTCTGCCTCCCAGGTTCAAGTGATTCTCCTGCCTCAGCCTCCTGAGTAGCTGCCAGTTCATTTTGTATTTTTAATAGAGACGGGGTTTTACCATGTTGGCCAGGCTGGTCTCGAACTCCTGACCTCAGGTGATCTGCCTGCCTTGGCCTCCCAAAGTGCTGGGATTACAGGCATGAGCCACCATGCCCAGCCAGGTAACTCTGTTTCGAAAGAAGAAGAAGAAGAAAGAAGGAGGAGGAGGAGGAAAGAGGAGGAAGAGAGGGAGGAGAAGGGGGAGGAAAGAAATGGGGTATAGGTATGAGAAGATTCTGTCAGCCAGGAAACCTGGGCAACCCATTGTGTGTAGGCATAGTCCTGGATACCCTACCTGCTATGCCATTTAATTTTTACAACAACCGTAAAAGGAGTATAATGGAGAAATGAAGGCTTAAAGGGGTTCAAGAGAAATGGGAAGCAAACATCTCTGTCACACTCTCCTCTAAGCACAATTCACTACAGCTGAATTGGCCTCACCTGGATCAAAACGAAATGTATTTCTCTAAATGAGAAAGGCTCCCCCGTAAAAAAAGAAAGGAAGGAGGTTCACAGTAGCCAAGAGGTGTAACAGCTAAATGTCCGAGGGCAGATGAAGGAAAGAAAATGTGGTAAACCATGGAATACTATTTACCCTTAAAAAAGAAGGAAATTCTGCAGGGTGACAACATGGATGAACCTTGAAGACATCATCTGAATGAAATAAGCCAGTCACAAAAGGACAAATACTGCATGACTCCACTTACGTAGGGTATCTAAAATAATCCAGTTCATAGAATCCGAGAGTGGAGAGGTGGTTGTCAGGGATTTAAGGGGAGGGAAATTAGGCAGTTACTTAATCAACATCATAAAGTTTTAGTTGAGCAAGATGAGTAAGTTGTAGAGATCGGCCTTACAACGTTGTACTGTAGTCAACAATAATGTATCGCACATCTAAAATTTTAATAGGGTGGATCTATTACAGGTTCTTACTGAAATAGACTAGAATAAGAAAATTTACACACACACACTCACTCTCATATGGGGATACACTCATGATACAGACCAAAATGCTAAGAATGATTTTTTTCTAAGACGCTGGATTATGGTGATTCTTAGTCTTTTCCTTAATTGCAGTTTTTTGTTTTGTTTTGCTTTTTGAGATGGAGTCTCGATCTGTCACCCAGGCTGGAGTGCAGTGGCAAGATCTCAGCTCACTGCAACCTCTGCCACCTGGGTTCAAGCAATTCTCCTGCCTCAGCCTCCCGAATAGCTGGGATTACAGGTATGCGCCACTATGCCTAGCTAATTTTTGTATTTTTAGCAGAGACGGGGTTTCACCACGTTGGCCAGGCTGGTCTTGAACTCCTGACCTCAAGTGATCCATCTGCCTCAGCCTCCCAAAGTGCCGGGATTACAGGTGTGAGCCACCACACCCGGCCCTTAATTATAATTTAAAAGGGTTTCTAAATAACATTTATTACTTTT